>NW_024427578.1:0-81985 GCF_017639655.2 Falco naumanni | reverse complement strand
GGGCTGCTGGACAACCAATGCAAATATTAATAAACCAAGAGAAATCCTTAGATTTGATTTGTTGAGGGTCATTTGTACGTACGAGCTACATCCCAAAAATGTACTTTATTCTACCAGACAGCTTCCCTGCAGTTAGTGAAACCCTTGCCTAGAATGGTTGCTTTACATAACTGATCTATTAAAAAACATGGCATGCCGTAGAGTATGGCATCTGCATGACATTACACGGGACTTGCTTCAAAAGCTACGACCCAGGGAGCCTCCTGGCTTCTCAGCAGTGCAAGCTCGGGTCAGGTCCTCTGGCCCATTTGCTTGGCATTCATGCTTTATGCCTAAAAAAAGAGGCAAAACACTCAATATCGGGTATTCCAGCATGCTAGTAATCAATGAAATGTACTTGGTAGTAACATTAGAAGAGGCAAATCGGGTCACACAAGCAGGTATAGCCCTGCCTTGGCTTAGGCATTTGGATGGTTAGTTTCTCTGACGTGTGTCAGAGCAGACATCTGGCTACACGCCAAGTAGCAAGTAGAAATACCGGGGAGAACGTTTTTCACTACATGCGTGCTCAGACTGTTCCCCCTTTTCACCTGCAGGCTCTCTCAGAGCGCATCTCTCCTTTCTAGGGCTACCCTGGGTATGGCGGGGTGAAAAGCTACACGCAGGCAGGCTCCAATGGCTGACCACAGCTCCCGCTGGCTCTGGAGAGGTGGGTGAAAGAATCAAGAGTGAGAATCTGGGCTGTAGGAGACCAGAAAGGCTTTGCTGCTCCAAGGGGTCAACAATGGATTCTTTTTTTTGGAGATCAGGGAGCCCAACCAAGCCTGTCTGATGTGGAGAAAAGCTGAATTTCTTCAGGATTTCTTTTTTTTTTTTAACTTCCACCTGTGCAGCGCAGCCTCCCTGGCTAGTTCCAGTCCACTGGCCAGCTGTCGTGTGAAGGCTGGCACTGCTGCACAACGATCCTGTCCTGTCTGGCAGGCTGCAAGATTTTTGGCCCAGTGCAGCAGGAGGGAACTGAAGGGGGTCAGGGCTCTCTGAGCTACAAGCCAGGCCGACTGAGCATGGAATCTCCTGAATGCTGCACAGCAAGATGTTTACTCCTTGGTTAACGGTGTCTGACAGGCTGACCAGAACTTGTGCTTCTCCACGTGGAGATGCAATGCCTTTTGAAATGAGTAATCACAACCACATCTCTAAATCAAGGCGCATTGTTAATTACTACTATTGCACAGGGTGTTTGAGATCGTGTCTTTCAACAGACACAGGCTTGAACGTCCTCTGCCACAGCAGCAGCTCTAGAAGGAATCTAATGGTTTCTAGCCTGTATGGTGCAGATGTGCTGCTCTGTATGGTACAGCTATGGTGTCACAGACACTGCAAAACCTGCTCTTGTCCTGCGCACAGTTCTAGTGCCTCTAAAATTCAGTCAGGCAGTGTAAGTTTTAGCCAGAGCTCATTTGAGCTGCATCACAGGGCATTTCACTTGTGAAGTTCTCATCTCTCACTAGTATCTCAAAAACCCCAGCCATCCACAACCAAAAACCAAAGGCCAGTCCAGCATCCAGCTGCTTTGGGAGGTGGCGGGAGCAGCTGACGGGGCTGGAGAGCATTTGCCAGCAGTCAGTGATGCCCTTGCCCTAAGCTGGAGTGGCGAATTTTGATCTAAGTCTGACGTGGTGGCAGTGTGAGGTCAGCAGCTCTGTTGGTACCAGCGCATTGTTGGGGTTGCCATGTGAGGAAATGCAGGGCGCTCAGATCCGCCCCCGTCAGCATCCGGGGCACATTGGTCTGGCCCTAAAGCCAGCAGAAGGGACGTGGGTACACGTTCTCTGGACCCTCGTTTCTGTTTCCTTGCCAGGAAGAGGAAATCCATCCCTTTTCACCCTGCAGGGTTAGGAATAATCCCTCTGTCCCCGATGGGGACCATCCCAAAGTGATGCTGCGTTGGTCAGGAGGGAGGGGGCTGGCACCAGCTGTGCTGGGATGGGAGCCGGCTGAGGCCGCTGAAATCCCAAACGACCGGGACGGACCAGGATAGCGATGCCTGTAGTATCAGCTGGGATCTCGCGCTGTAGCCTGGTGTAGAAAGTAGGTCCTGCCGGAGGGAGGCTGTTTCCAGCTGGCGTTGGCAGCCTGCCCGCCTGCCGGCTCTCTGCTGCTTTGTCTGGATGCTTGCGAGGCGGGCAGGGAGAGCTGGGCTGCTGATTGAAACAGCCCCTCAACAACCCCCCTGGGGTTGGAGACGACGTTTCCATTGCACTGTCACCCCCCTGGCTGCACCAGTGCAGATTCGGCTGTGAGTGAGTTCGCCGCTGTCGGCTGTGAGAAAGGGAAAGGCTCTGGAGGTCTCTCCCTGTGAGCACTGAGGTTTTGAAAAGATGCTGAGTCTCCTTAGTATTATTTTTGCCTCCTCCCTTTCCAGCCACTCCCTCCGTCCCCAGTCACAACCTCTTAAAGAAGAAATTCAATGATGTTTACAGTTAGAGCGCGGGGATGGGAACTTCTGACAGCCGAGGGCTTTGATGCATTGATCACGAGAAAGCGCAGGCCTGGCACCTCCGGGGAGTGCCCCTGCGCAGATGAACTGCCTGACTGCAGCAATCGGGGGGGGTTGTGAGCCACGTGGAGGTGATGCCCATGGGGGAAACGCACGAGTGGGACAGCGGGGAAGAGGACTGGCTTCCAGACTCGGGGTACGGGGTTCGGTTAGGCGATTTAAGAAGAGTGGAGGCAGCAGCATCTTCCTCCGCGTGGGGCTGCACCCTGCCTGCCAGGTCCTCAGAGCAGGCAGTACAGTCTCCGTTGTGGCCTTCCGTGTGTTATGGGTGGAGAACCTGAGCGTGGAGAGGATGGGTGGGAACGGATGCCCGCCAGTTAACAGCAGAGGTGGAAAGAGAAGCACCACATCCATTGCTCCCTTTGCAAGTCTCATTTCTTCCTGTGGGCATCTGCTGGGGGAGATGAGATGGTTAAATGACCATGGCTTTTGCTTTTTTTTGGCTTGAACTTAGGCCCTTTTTCCTGGTGTTTGCATTGCAAGGAGATGGTAGCGTTCTTGGTTCTCTCTGTGTGGTGTCTGTAGCATCATTGCTGGGGTGGTTCTCGTCACTGGAGGCTGGGAGCAGTGACCCAGGTGGGATGTGGTCGCTGTGTGTCCTCCCTGCCAGGCATGGGCAGAGGCCAGCAGTGCCGCAGGGTGCGGGTGGCAAAGTGAGGCGGCCAGGGGCATGTTGCAAAGCTGGGGAGGGGTGGGGGGGAAAGCCTCTCCCATGCATGCTTTCCCCTTCCAGGGGGTGTTTTATTCCAAAAGCTGAAGGACCCTGGATGCACTTCCACCTGCACCTGGGTGCAGAGATAAGGCCAGGTGGCCCAGGGAGAGCCAGGTCTTGGCCAAACTGCACCAGGCAGTCGTGGACAACGGGCTCCTCTTACTGTCCGCAGGGTTCTGCAGGTATTGCCCCAGGGTCGTGCAAAAGCGTCCCATTGGACATGGCATGGGGCACTTTGCTCGTGGCTGTCTCTGATTGCATCCCTGCTTTTTTCTTCCCCCTCTTGGTTCTTCTGGAGCTTGCTGCAGGCCAGTGCAAGCAGCCCCCTGCGGTGTGGGCTGGAGCACCGTGCGCAGGCAGCGCAGCGGAGGAGCGCAAACCCTGGAGGGGGAGGGGGGTGTCAGCAGGTTGCCCACGACAACCACAGATGGACATGGGAAACTCGCTGCTCACAGAGAGGCCGTTGCGCCTCTTTGTTTTCCCCACTAACTGTTGTTCTGGTGTCTTGCAGGCACAGAAGAATAAGGGCAGGAATGGATGTCTATGACCCTCAGATGCTGAAGGTTTGCCTCTTTGGAGGTTTGATGGGTGGTATCGGCCATCGGGATCTTCCTGGTGTTCACCTTCGTGCGAGAAGGTCCTCCGTCCTTCTGAGGAATGCCTTGGCCAAGCAAGGCAAAGGGCTTAAGAAGACTCAGCAGAAGGAGAAAAGAGAAAAAGAAGAAAGGAGGAAGCTGTTGAGAAAAAAGGGAAAAGGAAAAGAAAAATCAAGAGAAACCTAAAGACAGGGTCCCAGAGGCACACAAAGTGCTCCAGTGGTCAGCTCTGTCACCATAAAGAAAAGCAATGTTCTTCCAGCCCATGAGGAGCAGAAGCATAATGGGACCTTTCAAGAAGGTCGGCTGCATCCAAAGAAGAGCGAGCCAGGTAAGGCCAAGTTCCTCTGCATATATCCCCGTCGGGGTAAGCCGGCAGAGGGATCGGAGAAGGGCTGGAGTCATCTCGTTCCCTTAGCAAAGAGCTGGAACGAACCTGCCTGGGTGAAAGGCAGGAGATGACCTTGCTGCTCGTGCATCACTGGCACCGCTGCGTGGGAGCGACAGTCCCCCAGCGAGGCTGTGTCACGATGGAGTCCAGCTTCTGATGCCCACCATGTCTCGGCTCCCGTGGCATGAGCAAAGCGTGCCCAGCTCCGTCTGGAATCGCTCAGTGTGACTGGGAGGGCGGTGGCAGGGCGGGCAGGGAGCAGTAGCAGAGCCAGGCAGAGGGGTGCAGCTGGCTCAGGGGGAACGCTTGTCTGTGGGTGAGCACCGTCCCCAGCGCTCGTCACATTGCTTTCAGTTAGAGAGGTATCAAACTTGGCTGTGGACATCTGGGCGGGGTTGCTGGCGTGAAAATGGCAAGTTATGGGGTTTGAAGGTCAACTGAGGTGATGCTACTCACGCCTGCGCTTGGCTCGAAGCGCTCCCCAACCCCTCTCTCTCCTCCCCAGCACCTGCGGACTCGGATCGGGCCCCCTCTTACGTGCCCTACAAGACGCATTAGTAGTCCACTGTCAAGCGCACGGTGATCAGCTGAGGGGGAGGCCCAGCAGCTCATCGAAGATCCTGACTGGAGAAAGCGGGGCATCGTCCAGGCACCTGGCACGCGGTACGGGCTGCCAGCACGCGATCGTGTCCCACCAGGGCTGGGCCAAGCCTCCGGAGGGTGCGGAGGGGTGAAGGCCGCTCGTTTCGGGCAGGCTGTCCCCCGAGGGTCAGCCTTAGAGACAGGAGCTGAATTTTCCCCCTGGAGGCAGAGGGCAGGACCCTGTGTCGTGTGGGGTGGAGTGGGTTGGATGCAGGAGGTGGTGGTCCCCGCGCTGATGTGCCACCCTGTGCCGGCAGGCCAAGCAGAAGGGGTGACCCTGTCACTGTCCTGAAACGCCAAGCTGAGGAGAAGGAGAAGCAGCTCGCCACTGAGCAGGAGGCTGCAGCCGCTGCCAGAAACAAGGTGGAGGAGCTGAGTCAGGTAAGTGCTGCGCAGCCCTCCCGGCACCCCTGGCACAGGCTCTGCGCCTCACGGCTCGCCGTGTGCCTCCCTCTCCCCGCGTCTTACCCGCCCTTGGAGGTGAAGCCCAGGGGGTTCTCTGGGCCCTTCATCCATTTGCTGTTTTCCTCCCCCAAAAAGGGGAGGGAGATGCCCACCTGAGCTCCTCTCCTGGGCCTGATCCAGCCCGGGGAGGCACGTGCCCTGTTGGCAGCCGCAGCAGGAGCGGGCTAAAGCCGTGCCCGTAAGGAGACTGCAGCTTTCTGCTGCTCTACGGGAGGACAGTAAAGCCCTTCTCATCTCTTGCAGAGCCCCTGAGCTGAGAAGGTGTTGATCAGTCCCCTTTTTAAGGAGCCTGGTGCTATTTACAGCCCCCTTGCCTGACTCAGCCCCTTGCCTCCACCTCTCGTTGGGTGTTGAAGGTCAGAAGGGACCCCCGGCGCGTCGTGCTCAGCACCTCCTGCCCCGCAGCCGCCAGGACCCTGCTGCAGCAGGTCCCTCTGCCTGCAGGCAGGAGAGGAGAGGGCGAAGCCCACCCTTGTGCACTGAGTGCTGTGCTAAACCCCGGCCTGTGCAGGCAGGCCAGGGCAGCGGCACGGGCATCACCCAGCCGGCCAAGAGAGCATCCCTGCCTTGGGCAGGGGGCGGGGGGGGGAGTCTGTGTTTGGATTTGTGGGGGTGTTTTCTTTTTTTAGTTTTCCTGCTTTGCCGCAAACTTGATGTGATGATACTGATCCTGGGGCCGGGGGAGGGAATAAAATTCCAGGCTGTCACTCCTGTCTCTTAGCTGGCCCCAATGTGTGAACAACAGTGGCATCCAGTGGCCCACCCGGAGCCCCAAAGCTTAATGCAGGAGGGAAATGGAAGTGCGGAAGGGTGTAGCTGGGCCTGGGGGCAGCGCCGAAAGGGTTACACTTCTTAAAGTCTTTCTGAGCTAGGAGGCCACTTTGGTTCGAGTCCCCTTAAAGCAGGGGAAGTTCCTAGGCTGAGGACTGACCGGGTGGCTTCTCTCCTCGAAGGAGCTGGCGGCCGAGCGGGCCAAGGCGACGGCCGTGGAGGGCAAGCTGAAGGAGGCAGCTGCTGGCCCGCGAGCAGGAGATGGCAGCGGTGCAGGGCACGCATGCAGGCCAGCTACCAGGACCATGTCAGGCGAAACGCAGCAGCTGCAGGGGCAAGGTGAGCCCCACGCGGTGCTCTGGCAGCTTCCTTCCGCTGGCTGCCGGCTGGCCCTCGGAGGCAGCTGCCTGGTCTTTTGGAGAAGACCGAGGTGGACGAGGGGGCCAGAGCCTCGGGGAGGGGCAGAGAGCCCCGCAGTGCTCCTGAGCGTTGTGCTCACGCTAGAAGAGGGATGTGGGAGCATCCTCACGGGTATGCAGCAGCCGCAGGGGCTGTCAGCATCAGCAGAACACCGTCGCTGTGGCTTCCTTGCCAGTCCCTCTTGCCCCATGGAGGTGGGCTCCTCAGGGGAGAGCTGAGGGGCTGGCAGCGGGCGGCATTAACCCCTGTTGGTCTCTCCCTAGATCCGCACCCTGCAGGAGCAGCTGGAGAATGGCCCCGACACGCAGCTGGCTCGCCTGCAGCAGGAGAACTCCATCCTGAGTGATGCCTTCTGCCAGATCAGAAGTCAGATGGAGAGCAAGTAAGACTAGGGGTGGGGTGGGGGCAGAGCCTGGGGCCGCCCTCTGGCAAGCCCTGGGGGTGGCTGTCCATCATGATCTGGCCACCCCCCTTTCTTGAGGGTGCTTCTACAGCGCCCAGGCTAGCTGGAGGTAGAGGAGGGAGTGAGGAAGAGATTGCCAAATGCTTTTGTGGGCCTGGCAGGGGAAACAAGGATGCTTTTCCCAAGTGGAAGGGCAGGGAAGCCCTCTCTGCTTTGGAGTCACCTGTGCTGATGCTAGCGGAGGGGCAGAGGGGACCAGAAGGCGCTGCAGCATTTCTCCACACTTCGGAGAGCTTGTGCTCACCAACTTCAGAAGAAATGTCGCTGGCTCTTTGATGGGAGCGGTGCTGCAGAGAACCGAGACCTGCCTGGTGCATACAGAACAACCAGGAGCTAGGGGGAAAGAATTTGGCTCTCTTTTTGTAGAAAGTCTGAAATGGCTGGTGATTAACAGTGGTCAATTAATTACAGGAGCAAGACCTCCAGCTGCTTAGAGTGCTTTCTCCCTGTGTCTGGGAACACAGATCCTTGCGTCTTCTATTTCATGAGAAAGGAATGTCTCCTGTGATGGAAACGGAGCTTTTGAAATTGATGTGTCAGCTCCTTTCCACCCCCATCCTGAAGGACCAGGCGTGTCCGAGAAGCAGGCCAACACAACCGTTGAGATGTTTCAAGCCCTGTTATCAGGCCCACAGGAGGATGTGTTCCCCACTGGGTAACGCCAGGGATGCTTGACTGGCCTGCGGGCTGGCAATAACGCTGCATCTGTTGGTGCAGGCAAAACGCTGAGGGTGGCCAGGTTACAGGAGTGGTGCGGCAAGCTGATGAACGAGCTCTCTGAGAAGTCAGAGGTGCTGCAGCAAAGAGAAGCAGCTGAGGAAGAGCTGGAAGATGAAAGTGGCAGCCTTGGAGAGGCAGATGGAGCAGCTGCAGGTCAGGCAAGCGCCTGCCAAACCTGCTCCCCCCGGGTGTGAGGGTGGGGGGGAGCCTAGGTGGTGCACCGTGCTGGGGTGGTAGCCTCAGGTGAGAGAGGAAACCCAGTGGCCCCTGCCAGCGGGTGCTCACGAGGACGTGGGTGCTCCCTCTAGACTCTGAAGCCCTTTGGTGCAGGAGGTAGAGCTTGTGGCTTTGTTACTGTCACCGGGGTGTGGCTGGATTTGGGGTTTTTAGGGGTGTTTAAAGGACACCTCCCCAGGTAGAGCCTCTGAGCACGCCGCTGGAGCAGTGGCGCATGGCTGGGCTTGTGGCCACCGAGGGCAGCTCAGTGGAGACCTGAGGTGACCCGAGATGTTTTGGAGAGGGGGGAGTGTCGCAGACGGCCAAGGGAGACCTCAGGCAGATGCCTTCCTTTTGACTCCCATGTAGGAAAAACTAGGAAAAAAAAAAAAGAAAGAACCGGGGCAAGGCAGCAAGCGAACTACAGGAGCGACTGATGGTTACCCAGACCAACTGGCCAAAGGGGAGAATGAAGAAGTGTAAAGAACAGCTTCAGGAGAACGGTACTGGTGGTGGCCAGCAGCCATCCCTCCCCTTGGTGCTGGTGGAGGGCAGGGGGAAGCGCGTGTCAGGCAGTGGTTGGAAAACCGGAGACAAGGTGGCACTTGCTGCCAGGAAATCCATCTGGGATGGCTTTTGGGAAGCTCTGGGAGGCACAGGAGATGGTGGTCCATGGTTCTCTCCTTCTCAAAAGGCAGTGACCATGGCTCCATCTGTGGAAACGCTTTGATGCTTTGAGCTGCCACGAGAATAAGGTTGATGAGCTCCAGTTGAGTAACCCACCTCTCTTTTCCTTCTCCAGGGGGAAGAGGGACAGTTTGAAGGAAGGGACTTCAGCTTGATGAGTCTTGTGACCTAGGACTTACTGTCAGGCTTACCAAAATGCCTTACACATTCCTAAACTAAAACTAAAAATATATGCCCTGATTTACTGTAGAAAAAAAGTTGCAAGCCATTGTGACCCTAAAACCTAGTTTTGAAACTTAAAAAAAACCCCAAACACAAAAACCCAACCAGTAAACACTGCAGCGCATAGGTTGTAAGAAAATCTTCATCTGTTTTGTACAACTACCGTTTGTTCCCAAGGGCACCGCACCGACCACATCGGGGGCAGGCAGAACCCACAAATCTGTGAAAAGGGAAGACTCTGTTTGTACATCAACTGGTGAAATTATTTTTTTTTCTTTCTTTTTTACTTGTTTGGTTTGTTTTGGTTTTTTTTTGTTTGTTGGAGTGCATGAAGTGTGTGAAAGTGAGACCCAGCATGGAAGGAAGCCTCTCTTTGGATGGGTGGCTCTTGGCACGTATCTTTTTGTGTATTTCTGGGTGTTGATGCCTTTACAATGATGTAGTGAAAAGAGCTTATCCTTGCTTCATTTTCCGGTTATTATTTACTATTTTTTTATTACGTTTGCAAGCCAGCCAGGTGTTTGGGGTCACTGAAGAAGGACCCTGCTGTGGCCGGGAGCAGATCCTTTATTCCCCGCCTTGCTTGCTGTGCTGCAAACAGCCATCCCCTCTGTTTTTTCTCCAAGATACGCAAAGGAGAGAAGCCTTCCCTTCCAGCCACGAGTGTTCTCACACTGGCTGCACCCCGAGGTCCCCTGCCATGGGGTCAGGCTGAGCGTGGGGACAGGGCACAGCAGCACAGCCTCGCCAGCCCAGCGCAGGCTGCTCCTGCTCTCTTAAGCCTCAGCGCACCCCTGAAATTCTGTCCCTGCAGGTGCTGTGTGGTGGTGGTCCTTGGGCACTGCCAGGCTCTTCAGCCTTCTCTCTCCCCTTCTTGTGGCTTTCCTGTTGAAACTCCACACAAACCCACCTTTTTTCCCCAGGTTTTCTTCTTTTAAAATAATTTTTTCAAGTTGGTTTATTGGGAAATGGCAGAGACCACGTCACAGCTTGGTGCCTGCCTCCTCACAATAAAGCTGCTGAGCCCGGCGCTGACATCAGTGGGATTTGAGGAGCTGGTGGGGGGAAAAGGCCCCCAGAGTACTTGGTACCTCTGGGGTGTGTGAAGAACCAAGGCCAGGAAGGGGGATGAAGGCCAGACCTGCCTCCATTTTGTTCCCAGAGAAGTCTGCGTGTGCTCAGCCTCTATATTAGACACACCAGAGATTCCACGCAGGCAGGACTGGGTAGACACGTGTCCTGTCCCCCCAGCACTGCAGCTTTGGGGGTCATGATGGAGAAGGGATGTGCAAATCACACTTGGGCTGTGGGGTATGTGCATGACCTGTCTCTGATCAGGCAAGAAAAAGGGGTCAGGCGAGATGGGCGGCAGGCTGGGATTGTGTGTCTGGGGCTGTGCCATGCGGGTGAGAGCTCGGGGGAGCATGTGCGTCGCATTTGGAAAGCGAGCTGCCTGGCGGACCTCTTCATTGCCTCCTGCCCCCTGTCAGTTTGTCACATGCAACGAGCTCTATTGCACATCCCCGGCAAAGCCAAGGTGCACGCTGCCCTGGTGGGAGCCGTTCTCGCTCACCCGTGGAGCTCCCCAGCTGGCTGTGAGGGAGGAGGGGGAAGCCTAGGTGGTGCACCGTGCTGGGTGGTAGCCTCCGGTGAGAGAGGAAACCCAGTGGCCCCTGCCAGCAGGTGCTCACGAGGACGTGGGTGCTCCCTCTCGACTCTGAAGCCCTTGGTGCAGGAGGTAGAGCTTGTGGCTTTGTTGTTGTCACCGGGGTGTGGCTGGATTTGGGTTTTTTAGGGGTGTTTAAAGGACACCTCCCAGGTAGAGCCTCTGAGCACGCCGCTGGAGCAGTGGCGCATCGCTGGCTTGTGGCCACCGAGGCTGGTAAGATGCACAGAGACGTCCGGCATGCAGCGTAGTCCCCAGGAGGAAAAGGTACCTTGGGAAGGGGGTTTGCTGACCAAAGGGTGGTCGCTAGCGATTTTGAAGGCAGATCGAGCAAACCAAGGTTACTGCCAAATCCTATGAAAAGCCCGGAGGCCTCGCGATGGAAAGCGGGGGGCGGGACGGAATAAGGCAGAATCTCACAGTAATAAGTTAAAAAAAGAGGGACCTCATAGCAGAAAGTAAGGGAAACTTTGCGTCGGGAAAAAGGAAAACAGGGGAGTAACAAAATCTTAAATAATTCATTACCAATAATCGGTTTTATTATCTGTTACATATTCTGCACAAGGCACTCCAGAAGCAGCCATGGCCCTCACGGAGCCTCCTGGCCAAAAGGCTTCAGTCTTGAGGGCAAAGGCTGAAGAGTGCACGAAAGTGAGAGAGACACAGGGGCAAGCACTTGTCCCACCTTGTAACATCACTTGTCGGCATCTTCTCATCTGACCCCAGGCTGCAAAGGGTTGCAGCTCCGCTTGTAAATGACTGGGTACCATTACAGCGGTATTATCAAGCAAGGAACAACGTTCGAGTAGCAAAAAGACACGGCTTTGCCCTCGGCTGGGGAGGCACACTGGGACAGCCTCCAGCGCCAGACCATTTTTAGCAAAACAATCACAAATACAATTAACTTCTTAGCTGACTTGTCTACAAAGAGGGAAAGGCTCCATACGATAAGCAGCACTCACTATTACTCTGCTGCAGAATTTAGTTCTTCCAGAGGTAATACACTCTGTTTTGCCAGCATCTAACAGCAAACCATGTAACACGAAGATGCAGAGTTAAGGTACCTGTAAATGCACTGGTTTTGTTTCCTGGCTTTTGTGCTTCCCAGGGCTGTCCTGTGTTGTGCAGCTCTGATATTTTCCAATGTTTTTATATTTGGATATAGTAATTGCTAACACAGAGCCTAAGGCTAGCAATCATAACATCTATTTACAACATGCACACTGGCTGTGTGCACCTGTTCCACCAGCCTCCCATTTGCTTCAAACATGTCAGTCTCCCTGAGGACACGTTCAATGAGAAACCACCCCCCTACCCTGCAGAGCCCTGCTTTACTTGCTGCCAAGCCTCCTGCATCCCCCTGGACAGATTACTTTTGGAAGGCTGACCGGGGAATATTTACCAGCTATTGAATCAACAGAGTTCAGCCACACGCCAACATTTCATGCTGTTACCTGAACGGTGTCGGAACTCTCAGAACTCCATCAAAACAGAACTGGTTTGCACTTTGGTATTAAAAGTTATGTGCAGGCCTGAACACCTCGTTGGGAGCTGGGCCACACAGCAGGCTCCTCTGGGCAAAGATTTCTTTTCTAAGCAGCCGTTATGCAAGTACCAATCTGTGAAAAAATTTTGAAACTCAAAGAGAGAGAACCTTGATTTGACATAGTGCTCTTGCTGCACGTTCCGTAGAAGGGAAGTCACCCACATCTCTAGATCTAATGGAAAGTAGGAAAGAAGCACCAAGTGCCAGGTTCTGCGTGTGGGCTGGGGCAATACCAAGCGCAGGCACAGGCTGGGCAGAGAATGGATGGAGAGCAGCCCTGAGGAGAAGGACTGTGGGGTGTTGGTGGATGAGAAGCTCAACTTGGCCCAGCAACGTGTGCTTGCAGCACAGAAAGCCAACCATGCCGTGGGCTACATCCCCAGCAGGGCGAGGGAGGGGATTCTCCCCCTCTGCTCTGCTCTGCTCTGCTCTCGTGAGACCCTCCCCGTGCAGTGCTGTGTCTTCTCTGAGGCCCTCAACATAAGAAAGACATGAAGCTGTTGGAGCAAGTCCAGAGGAGACCGTGGAGATGCTCAGAGGGCTGGAGCCCCTCTGCTGTGCAGACAGGCTGAGGGAGTTGGGGTTGTTCAGCCTGGAGAAGAAATGGCTCCAGGGAGACCTTAGAGCAGCTCCCAGTACCTGAAGGGACTGACAGGAAAGCTGGAGGGGTGTAGAGGGATTTTTAAAGGACCGAGGACATATGTTACCGTTGTCCAGGTTGGACAACCAAGGCCTGTTAGTTGAAGCTGCAGAGCAACTTTAAATTGTCCTTGGAACAAGCAGTGTGAGAAATAAAACAAGCTATGCGTGAACAAGAAGCCAGGTGCAGAGCAAGTCCTGGGAACCGCAGAATCGACACAGTCATTGGCACACTCTGATCAGGTGCCTGCAGCATGTGACACGGGTGCCCGCACGGCCAGAGTCTTTTATCCAATCACCTGTGTGTAAAGTCGGGTGGGCGGCCGGTTTAAGTTATAAATACGACCTGTTTGTTTAATAAAGTGAGCACGGCACGTAGCCATATTGGTGTGATTGTCGTGAATTGGCTGACTCTCCACGGGAGACCTTCTTCGCCTGGTGTCACCCGTCTGGAGATGCACCAGGATCCCTGGAGCTCCTGACCCCCCCCAACCCTCCCATCTGTTGCCCTCATCCCCACTCCCAAGCAGTGCAAGTATGTCCCAAAAGGCGTTGCCTCCAGTTAATGGCGAGAGGAGAAAAGAGACCGCTATAAACTTGTAGGATGTGTCAGGGCAGCGACTGTTACAGGCAGGTTTAAAGAAACACGCATGGAGGGGCCCTTGGTACTCTGGAGGCAGAGGGGACTGCACATGCAGGTGGGGAGGCCGGGGGAAGATGCTAATGAGTGAGAGGTGGTTAGCAGCAGTCAGAAGCTGCTGATTATCCCACGCTCCAGCTTGTTCTCAGGAGAGCTGGGAAACTCTCTCTTTGATCCTCCTGCATTTCATCTGATAATTGGATGGGGGTTCCAGATGTTACTGCTGAGCATTTCAGAGAGCTGATGGAAAGACATATCTTGAATCAAGGGGCCTTGGACAATCCCAGAGGTATTTTCAGTGCTTTGCTAAAGGAGTGGGACACCATTCACCTTCTTGTCCCTGTTGAGCTATTGCTAGGGTTCATTTGTATTGTCCCCTGAATGGCCTTTTCTTTACCATATACATCCATAAGCTTCCACCCTTTTTTACTCAAGTTTCACAGAGAACAGAGCTGAATCTTTATTTCCTTCTGCTTAGAAGAGCTTTGAATTGGATTGAGTTTGTGTGTCATTGCTGCAGCTCTGTATGACTATTTCAATAAATGGATTTACTGATTTAGTGGCATTTAGTGGTAGCGACTGCAGCAGCAAGTCTGAAGATGCCTCCAAGAACATCAATGGAAAGGGAATTTTGAATTTGTCATTGCAAATATGCATGTTGAAAGCCTGATTCTGGCACCTAGATCTTTTCATGAACAGTACATCCAACCAAAGCAAAACACCTTGAAATACAAAGATGTAGGTTTTGTAATAAGTTGCTCATTGATGGGCCACAGATCAAGGTATTAGCAGAAATCAGCTGGGGAAGATTTTTCCTGTCTAGTCCAGGAGGAGACAAATCCAATCCCAAAACACCTGGTCTCACAGAAGCTCAGATTACAGACTGTCATTGCAGGTTTCTTTGGATTTCCAGAATTTCTCCTGTGGCACAGTACTGGATGAATGGAGAATGACAGAGACTGAGAAAGGTCTGTTGGCTTGAAAAAAAGTTACAACAGTTATCAGCGTAGTTAAAGTACTGTAGGTGTAACAGCATGATCTCTATTATTATTCCAAAGAATAATGCCTTTCCCCAGTTGAGTAACACAAATAAGATCAGAAAAGTGCCTCTTTTGGAAAAGCATCCCGAGTGGGAGTTACGCAGTATGAAATGGCTGTATAATTTTAATGGTAAATTTCTTAGTGCAGACAAGCCCCGCTCTTGTAACAGTCCCGGGGCATGTCACAAAAGAGGGCATTAGTGTTACTAAAGGGCCAACAGTCTTCTAGGGAAATGTTTTCCATAATCAGCTATAATGTGAAATTATACAGTGCCTAGATACCATAGTGACATAGATAGATAGATGGGATGTGTCAGCTACTCCCTGTAACAACGTCTTGAAGATCTCTTTATGGATGAAAACACCCAGTCACACACTTATCGTCAAGGCTTGTAGCTCCAGATGGAAGAAAAAGCTGCATTCACCCAGGCATGCCCATTCTTGTCTGTTTTACTTGGCGGTTGACCACGGGCACTGCATGGAGCCGTGTCCACTTCCAGGACTGCTGATAAGCAGGAGACTGGGACCCATCATCCCTGTGTTCTCATGAGGCAGAACAAGAGCACAGAGGGGAGAGAGTGTCTCTGTCCTCTGTAAAATGTTGTGTTTGCCTCCTGAGATAAAGGTTAAAATGCACAGAAGAATCCTCAGCAAGGGGTACCAAAGGTAACATCTCTGGTGGTGCTGAGACACCCAGGGAACAGGGATGGGAACCTCTCAGCCCTGAGCCACTCTGGAGTTACAGTTGAGGAGGCAAGTGGTGGAATCTAAAACTGGTTCACACTGCAGAGTCTGTGAACGCACTATGGGTACCACAGTCCTTGACTTCTTGAATACGAGCTCTGCTCTGCAAAGAATGTGACAGGAAGCAAATACTGAGGAATTTTCAGTATGGATGGCTGGAAGTTAAACAGACTTCTGTGCTGATCTCCATAATCAAGGGCAGGCTGTCTTGCTCCTGCAGCTGAGGTTTGGGGCTGGTTTTATGCATTTTTTTGGGAATCTTTTTTTCTTAGATGATGTGAATCTTCATGTCTGGGCACTGGAGCACAAGCTGTTTCTAGTAGGTCATGCAGATCTCTTTCCCTGCTTTGTCTTGATACAGGCGTTCCAGCTGCTGAAGCCATTTTGGGGCTTTCATGCAGCAGTGGCTGCCATCAGCTCAAAGTGAAGATAAAACTGCACTGCTGAACGGGTCTAAAATGTGCAAAAAGGTGTGGGGCATGCACAAAACTGTATCTTAGTTTGAACGATGTGCTTGCTTGCTTATTTTCCTGCCACCACAATAAGCAGGATGGGGCCTATGCCTGTGCTTGATGAGACTCCTCCAAAGAAACCTCCTTGGTGATTCATTTAGTTTAAACCCCTTTTTCTCTCAGTAGAATTAAGGATCTGGGCAGATGTCAGCCGTTTTGGAAAGGACTCCTGAGTTGCTGTCCCAGAGTTGGCCTTACGACTTCTAGTATCTAGAACCTCCTCCGACTGTACCACACCAGACGTCCTGACAGCAACAGCATAGGGTGTTTCTTCTGTGAGGATGGAAGCAAACGGTAGGGGCATATGCAGACTATGAGCATTAGCCATGCGGACCAGGAAACTAAGGGAGTGAAGGGAGGAGAAAGAATGGAGGCTCAGCCCAGAATAAAGTGGATATAACATCCCTAACCAAGCCCATTTACCTGGATTTGCACTGTGTCCTGGACTTCTCAAGGCTGACGCTAATAGGGTCACATTCATGTTACAGAGAGAAATGAGTGGCCTGGTTTGCATTACTGTATTTCATGAAGCAAACTACAAATCTGATCAGAATGAGGTATAAAATTGCAGATGTATATAGCCTCTGTGTGTGTGTGTGTTTATGTGCACGTGTGTACAAACACACAGATTACTTCCAAGAAGCACAATGTATTTGTGGTAGTCTGAAGGTTAATCCAGACTGGGACTTGATTTCCATATTCATTCACTGAGAACCCATACAATCTTTGTAGTAAACAACAAAACCCCCAAATATATTGGAACAATGAGCATTCCTGCAGTCAAATACAGCAAATTCCCTGATGAGTTATGCTAGGTCTACTCTCTCAGGTATTAGCAGGAGAGAGAGGGAGAATCTTGCACTCAAAAACTTAAAGATCCATAAAGATTTTCTTTTTTTTAGCAAGTAATAATTCTTTGGAAATTAAGGCTATTTAAAAGCAATACCATCCCAATAAATGCATTCAGTTACTTTGTCAAGACAATTTTATATTTGTTTCCTATGATGTTGCCATGTGCATCCTAATCAGTGTTTTGCTGTAATTGTAATTAGAGACCATACCTCAGAGGCAGACTCCTTAAAAACTGAATGAAAGTAGCAAGCAGTGGGTGGTAACAGAACTGAGTGTCTTCTGCATATTTACAATGGATTAGGCTTTTTTATTTGAGGGTCAGTGCAGCCTTAACCTATATGCAGTGGTTTATGGCTAATGCCAGCATTGCTTCTGGGTGCAAAGCACGTGTGAGAAATTTCTGCATGCTTGATGTACTTAAAAGGGAAGACAGGAACTTAAGAAGATCTCTTTCCTGCCCTACTCATTTTCCATAATTGGCCCCAACTTCCTCCTAAGTCTTTTCCAGGTAGTGAAAAATGAAATGTGTGTTGGAACCCAGCTTTTTGCCCCTTCAGCTGTTGGCACATCTGTTCATCTGCTGAGGATGAGATGCACGTTACCATACGGCTGAAATGTTAGCGACTGAATTTCTGATGACTGCTTCCATAAAGCCAAACTAATGTTTCAGCAGCATGTCTCTTACCAATTGATATGCACAGAACCTCAGGTTTGATATTTTAGCTCTTCCTCTCTTTTTCAGGGCACACAAAAAAAGAAAAATTAGCCTTCTTGTTTACCCAGAATCTATTCTCTGAGTGCACATGCCCGTGCATCTCTGTGTGTCTGTGTCTAACACGGGATGGCCCTTGGTGCCAGGCTGTCACTACTACTGCGTGTGTCAAGTGCTACAGGACTGTAGCTGTTCCCCTCATTTTATCCGCAGCTATGGCTAACTCTGTGCTACAGACAACAGACGAAAGGAATAGTTTTTGCAAACAGCACAATGTTCAAAATGCCTTTTTATCCTTTTCTTTTGGTGCAAAACTTTAAAGTTTTTGACTATGTACAGAGTAGTTTTCTAAGTGTGTGCTGACAACGTATTTATTTGCATGTGTGCCTGTTGAGTGTGAAGAGTGAGTGAAAATGCTTTGTGCCGTGTCTGGATGCAGATTAGTTTTGGCTAAGAAAAGGATGATGTATGACAAACAAAATCTTTTTCTCCTGCTGTGAACAAAATAGTTATTTCTAAGTATTTTCCAAAGAGTTTAGATGAACAATTTTAGGCATCAGGCATGAAAATTATGCGCAAACTGCATGCTCTGACATTTCTGCATTTGCTGCTTGTGGTGCATTGTGGCTCATAATTACTTGGTTTTGCTCAGTGACTGAGCTATTGAACTTGAGAGAAACAGAGCTATAGAAATCTATAGTATGAGATGGAAATGAATGAAGAGTGTGAGCACCTGAAGAGCAGTACTTCCCCGCTCTGCTTTACAGAGATGTTTTCTCTCTGTTTCATGAGTGAAGAACCTGAGTTTGGAGTCACTAGGTGAATTGCTGCTGTCACACAGTGATGCAAAATAGGCAGAAATAGAAATGGGAATGCCTGACTCCACATGTAGAAAAGTTCAGGTTTGGAAGTCTGACAAACAAATAAAAGTTGGTGCTAACTAGTTGCAGCAGGCAGCTTCTCTTGTCCACAAGCATGCTGCATTTGCTATGAAGCAATGCAAAGGAAGGAGCAGGAAAGTTGCTCATCTTCCAAGGAACTCAAATCCCCATGAGAAGATTCAAACGTGTAAATGCCTGCTTACATATTTTTTTTGAAATTCCCTTTATTTAGTTTTTGTTATTCTTTTCTTAATCTCATCTAAGTTTTTGTTTGATTTAAGCACTCTGTTGCAGTGTAGTCACAGCAACAAGTTTACTTCATTGACTCTCTTTTTTAGGAATGTAAGATTTAAAAGAAAAGAAAAACAAATTCAGACAAGATAAGCCTTCATGTGGTCCTGACCCAGCATTTATTCATAGTCATGGAGGAGGTGTGAGTGAGGAGTGAGCGCAAAGTTGTTCATGTGCATTTGTCTCCTTGAGTTCACTGGAGGCTCTGCTTGTGCCTGTGACTGTTTGTAGGTATGCCTTTGAGTATGTTGTGTCCAAATACGATGTACATGGTAGAAGAGACCATGTAAGAGTTCTGGTCACAGTGACGCTGAAGTTACAGTTGCCTGCCTGTACCGGCGTTGATCTAGGTAGTCCATGAAACAATCACAGAGAAAGCACAGCAGCACAAACTTCAGTGAGAATTCCCTACACAAACGTAGGTCCGTGTTGATGGAGCTCCTATGTGATGTCTTCTCAGAGTACCAGTGTTAATTTAGGAACATTGAACTATGGCAGACGGGCACTTGCAGTCATATCTGAAACTGCAGTATAGACACAGCTCTGACTAGGGCCTATCTGTACACAGTTTCACATTGCTGTAACAGTAATTGTTCAGAAACATTCCTAGCGGCATTTGCACAGCTCTCTCCTGGGGTGCAGTTTTACTAGTGAAGAGGTGATGCATGCTCATCCCACCATTAGTAGGGCAGTGACTACACTACATCAGTTTCTAGAAGAGGAGAATAAGAACAATACAAAACCTGTCTGCAGAGATGCCCAGTGAACGATTTAAAGACTTTTGAACATGTCAGCTCTAATTAATGTGTTTGACAGCTGTAAGCCAGCTCAGGTGGTGTGTACTTTAGCACCCCCTAAATTGGTCAAGGCAGGTTCTACCTAGTGTTTAATTTGATCTTTCTAGCATGTATTAAAAGCAGTCACACCTTGATTGCACTAGACTCTTCTGAAACACTACTTCCAAAGGAGTAGCTAACAAGGTTCACCTGCCTATCCTAAAAAAAAGTGCTGTTTGTCCACATTTGTATATGCATGTGAATTAAGGGAGAGACCCATGGCTTATTTGTCTGTGGCACTGTTTGATGTTGGGATGGCATGCCTAATGTTATCATCTTTCCAACGGTCACAATTTTTTAATTGTTTTAACCCAGCAATAGATTCCAACCATACCCAGATTCTTGGATAACCAGTTTTTCAGTGTACCTTTTTGTTACTGTGATTGTAGGAGGGAAGGCAGGCGGGAAGTTAGGGAAGTGGAGTAGCACAGAGTATATACACAAGTGTTGGGACACAGCCAAGCTTTAGATTAATACGTGACTGTCGTTTCACCATCTTTTGATACACTGAGTTTTTCTGAGCAGTGGTGCAGAGTGGAGTAGCACAAACAAAGGCTTTAAGGGAAAGAGAGAATCTGGTGGAGGCTTTCTTCTGCATTACATCTCTGGTATCTCAAGTCTTTCACAACAGTTAGGAATTAGCAATAAATAACCTCTGAGGACAGAGGAATAGAGAAGGATGCATTTTTAATTGCAGGATGCACAAAGAAGTATACTAAATGCAGAGAGAAGTACAGGGAAGCTGTCCAGCAACTGGGACTCCAAAGGTGGCAGCTCTTGCCTTACAATGGTCAGAGAGAACAGTTACTATAACAGCAGCTTTGATACTTAAAGCCTTATTCCATTAGTGATTTCTGTAAATGTGTTTTTTACATCATAGAGACATCACTTGAGTGTAGCTAAACTTGTTGTTTCCCAAAACCTTTGCAGAGAAGGGCAATCTCTTGCTCTATTGTGGAGGACTAGAACACTGAAGTGTCAAGTCAGTAAAAATTTGCTGTTGGTTTTAAGGGAAATCGGATTGTGCCCTTTAAACTTCTTGTACAGATCTCAAGGTTGATTCTGATCTACATAACCCCAAGACAGCTGAACTTCAACCAGTAAGGAAGAGCGGCGCATCAGTCCTCCTACCATCTCATAGGTGTTCCAGTGCCATGTCCTTTGACAGCACATCACAAAGCAAAATGGTCACTTGGCGCACAGCCAGCCTCCCAGGGCAGTTGCAGGGTGATTCTTGCTGTGCAGTATGTGCAGCAGCGTACAAAGGTCTCCGAGCTGTGGGCCAGGTGACTGTTTACAGTGTAACCAGTATACCAAGTCAGAGAGAGAACAGAAAACGCGTTCCCTGCATGTGAAGTTATTCATGATTTAGAAGAATGGAGCAGCTAGTTTAGAGTTAGTCCTTGTCTCCCAGATAAAACTTCCTTCACTTCTCCCCGACATTTAATTCCTCTAGGGTTAGAGTACTGATCTGCTGAGACTGGTCACAGAGCTATACAGGGCACTTGTAGGGAAGGTGGTTTGGAGAAGACATTTTGTGAAAATAGTTTGATGAGGAGAGAGTTCCTTAAAGCACCATTGACCACCCCCAACCCTGACCACGCCCAACGTCTGACCCTAAACCCGACCCCGACGTCTAACCCTAACCCTAACCGGCGCCTAACCCTAACCAAGCGCTCCAAGCGCGCGGCTGCAGTACCCAGTTTCTGGCCGCCAGGTGGCAGCAGCGCCCCACCAGCCCCGTGCTGAGCACGGGCCGCGCGAGCACTGGGCGGGGTCTCGGCCCAGTTTACGCCACCGGAGCCCGGGAGTGCCCGCTGCGGCTGCGGGGTGCCCTGCGCTCTGCCCTTCGCCCACTCGCAGCCCAGCCGCTGTTACCCGTTGCCTCCGTACTAAAAAGCACCCGCGTGGTTCGAGCGGCTAAATCCTTTGCATCTGACAGCTTTACAGTTGGGTGGCTCTTTGTGCCCGTGCCCCCGGCCCACCAGGAGGGAGCAGCAGCAGCATGGGGAACCCCTGGCACAAGGTGCAGGGGGGGCGGTGCATGGTGGGGTCCTACGGATAAGCCCCAGCGATTGCTGTTGTTCCAGGAGAAATTTAAACAGATGCGGGTTACCACTGGGCTTGCTTTAGTCACAACTCAGAGCCGGGCTGCCACCCCAGCGAGTGGCAGGAGCAAAGGGATACAGCACGGCTTAGATCTGCTTCTCAAACCGTTGGGATACAGCACGGCTTAGATCTGCTTCTCAAACCGTTGGGATACAGCACGGCTTAGATCTGCTTCTCAAACCGTTGGGATACAGCACGGCTTAGATCTGCTTCTCAAACCGTTGGGATACAGCACGGCTTAGATCTGCTTCTCAAACCGTTGGGATACAGCACGGCTTAGATCTGCTTCTTCACACCGTTGAGGATACAGCACGGCTTAGATCTGCTTCTCAAACCGTTGGGATACAGCACGGCTTTAGATCTGCTTCTCAAACCGTTGGGATACAGCACGCTTAGATCTGCTTCTCAAAACCGTTGGGATACAGCACGGCTTAGATCTGCTTCTCAAACCGTTAGTCAACGTCTGAAGTTTTTAGGAGTTTCCTTTGGTCCTGTCAGTTCTGCAAATCCATCACCTGACTGTCCCAGGTGATTCATCTCCTCAGTTCCAGGCTGCTCCTCAGATCTTGATCTTCTTTCTGCCTGCTTTAACTCACACACTCCTTCGAGTACACTTAAGTCTTTGAACAAGCAATTACTATTCCAGTAGACAAATTTTTCCAAAAACACCTGAATTTGAGAACACCTGTGTACACAACTTGATCATCTGTTGTTTCTCTGCTCTCCCACTGATTAACTGGACTGGGCTTTAAACCAGCCTTGGATTAGGGCTACACTAGGGACAAGGCGTGGTTCTGCCACTTAGCTGCTTCAGCACTTTACATTTCCTAATTCAAAATACTTTTTCTCTAACAGACAACACAGAACAAAATGCTAAGACTCCAGGTGTTACAACAAACAAAAAAGCCCCAAACCCTAAACAGTGCCTCTGAACTCTTTCCCTTTCCATCCAACGAGTGGAAACTTCCTCAGTAAATGACAAGTGTCCATGACCACCCAAGTGACCTGTGCTTACTGAGCAGGAAAGCAAACAATACCTTTTCAGCTGGCACATGTATCCAAATATATACCCAAAGAAACTCCGTCAGCGTAACTTGCAAAGAGCCTGCGATCTTACAGCCTTACCTGTAGTGAGTGCCCCTCTAGGGAACTGCAGAGCTGTGGACTCTCAGACGTACTGGAGCACATCTCTTGCCTGCCTGAAACGTTCAGGAGGCTCTCGGATATCCAGGCAGCAGCAGAAAGCGTTCTGATTTTACAGCAAGGCTGACCACACTGGCGAGTTTTCTTTTGCATGCTCACACCTGGAAGCCAAACCAGAACAGCTGCACACACAGCAGAGCAATTACTCAGCACACCTACACCAACAGAGCTCTCCTAAAGCACACCTGGAGCCATTCATACCCCAAGTCAACATCTACAGCAGAACTTGGCCACAAGCTTTGACACAATGTCATTTTGGGGTCAAACTGATGCACACCAAAAAATTAGTAAAACGCACCTCCTTCTCTGCCACGTCAGGTATCGTGCTCCTTCAGTTCAGCTGTAACTGTTACATTATTTCCCAAATGCAAAGCCAAACAGAGAAAATATAACCACAGCATGCTCCTTAAAAAGCAACTCTGCGCAGGCAACCGTTCATTGTGTGTGACCAAGGGAAGATGTGACTACAGCCCTTCAAACTTTCGGGATGCCTAGGCAGGACTAAACGGTGCTTGCAAACAAAGAACATGCCTGCTCGTTAAGACAGGCTGGTCAAGTTTACCACCAAAACTCTACATCAGCATTTGCCAACCCTGTCCAGCTTTGGGTAGCCAGAGCTGCACTCGGATCACTTGAAAGCGTCTCCCAGTAGCGGCCAGTACTAAGCTCAGAACTGTACCTCCCTGACACCTGCATGGAGGAAAACTCAGACTGTGCCCCCTTCTCCTTAAGGTGCCTTAGAGCTTGTGACAGGAATTTCATCCACTGCTTGGAAAAGCTCCAAGGTTGCAGCTTAAGGGAACCAGAGTTCCCTGGGTCTCAGAGTAATTCCAGAGCTAAAGCGGTGACAGACATCAGCTCTAGGTCAGATGATACATGCCAGCACTCACCACTGACCCAGGGTGGCAACCTGCTCCCATCCGCTACCTCCTGACCTAGGAAGCCCCTTAGGCAATTACAGCAGCAGTTTGCCAATGGAAAAACCACAACAGCATGACACGGTGACTCAAAGATCTAAAATAGACCCCTTGCGCCTACAGAAACTGGTGCTAAAAACACAACAGGTGAACGAGAGAACATTAACTGCCATGACTGATACTAGAGCAAACCTCACTGGGCACTTAAGGAGAACAGCAAAACCAGAATAGTAGCAAAAGCCTGCATGCCCAGGACTGTAATAAAAGAAAAAACCCTGCCTGGAGATTGTTATGAGCACAAGTAATACACATCCTCTTCAGTTGCGATCTGAGTTAAGACAGACAACAAATATCACAATACACCCATACTGATCAGTTGCAACAGCTCGCCTCTCACTGTGTCTGTTATGGGTCACAGGTTCTCCCGCTTGTCTCAGCTACGTTGGGCACCAGTTGCTGTAGCTGGAGCCCAACTCAGGCAGCCTCACACAGGGCACCCGCTGCTGCAGCACAAGCAAGCTATCAGGCTGCAATAAGGCTTTTACCATCAGTCAGATTCTACTGTCTGTGCTGTTTCTCCTTCCTCCAGAGATCAGATCAGATCCCCTCTCCCACACTCCTCAGGGCTATTTAACTACTTAGCAGGAACGAGCTACAGCTGCTCATCATCCATGTCCCTCAACCCACTGCCTTGGAGGCAAGGTCACAGCTGCATGTTATCAATACTCATCAACCCTCTGCCTTCACTCCTCTGCACTCCAAGAAATTGCAGGGAAGACAGTGACAGAAACCTGTGTTGGAACTAAGTGCCTGGTCAATGCCTCCAAGTAACAGCAGCTGTGACATGCAGACAGACTGTGAAGGGACAGATGGATCCAAGAATTAAATTAGGGAATGAGGTAAGTAAAAGGCACAGAGAAACAGAGACCTCCGAGTTCTGGAGAGTATATTTTGATGTACCCAATTTCTGGTTTTGTGGCTCAGAAAGAACAGAGCCCAGTTTTTGTCGCAGCAGTTATATGGCTGCAAAGGGAAGGTGAGAGCCAGCAACAGAACTCCTTCCTGGCACCTTCTGTGTAGGAGCAGCGGCCAGACGTTTTCAGTTTCGGAGCAGGGCTCCGTGGGAGTGACAAAGTGAGGGGACTGTTTTGTGGCCGAGAAGGAAAACCATGACACCACCATACAGGAAGCAATTCCATTTTAATAGTCTCCAAAGTGTCACGGTTCGAAAGGAAGAACAATAGGGTAAGAGCACGAATATGCAGCCAATACCGACAGAAGCAGCGTTGGTAAGCTTCTCAATATTGCTTTTTGGTATTTCACAGGGAAAAACATTGAGCCTAATATTTCTCATCTGTAGAGTTCTTGGGGGCTTTGGGGAGAAGGAAACTGACACTCTTACTAGGTTGTCTGAGAATCACAGTTTACGGTTACTCAGTGTCTTCTGGTCTCACAGGATGAGGCAGAGGTATAATTGATTTCTTCTCTGTAACTCTGCAAAGAGCTTTCCTCGTACCTATGGCAAAAGAAAATCATGCTATTATGAAAGACAGTCATTGCACAAAGCCACGTTAAGTGACTTCTCTATTACGTTAAGATCATTTTTCAAGAAGATTTCCTAGAATATCTTGAGTTGCAAGTGACCCATAAGGATTCATCAAGTCCAACTCCATGCTCCTTGTGGGACTACCTGAAACTAAACCATATGACTAAAAACATCATCCAGATGCTCCCTAAGCTCTTGACAGGTTTGGTGCCCTGACTGAACGCCCTTTCAGTGGATAAGATTTTCCTAATGTCCAACCTGAACTTCCCCTGACGCAGCTTCATTCCGTTTCCTGCAATCAAGTTTCCTAACTGATGTACTCTTCAGTAGGAAAAGCTATCTAAAGCAGAATACAGAATCCCATTCATCAACGACTATCTGAACTTGTACAGGCCCAGGAACCCTCAACACAAGAACCTTTCCATTCAACTTAAGGCACAACAACCACTTACCGTAAGCATCTTCATCTGGCTCTCCACTGCTAGCAGAGTAGTGCTCCGATACTGTCCGGTACACACGGCAGCCGAGCTGCTTATACATATTTACTGCAACCCGATTTGATACTCTCACAAAGAGATCGACGAAAAATCCACCCTTTCTTTGGAAACATAAAACCAAAGAAAAACCACAGTAAGGAACAGCAGGTGAATGTATTGCTAAATAACCCATAACTTGTAATCTGACCAAGAGCAGGTCTGACGATGTCATATGCTAATCAAACACCTTTCACACTGCAGTAACAGATGCACTCCTTTCCCAAGGGACAAATCCGGTATAAGTTCAGATTTTATTCTATTTTTGCCATATAACCATTCTTTTATACCAGCCTGTAGGTTCAAAATTATGAACAGGAAGAACAGGGCAAGCTAAGCACTCGCACAGGTCTCATATACACATAAGAAATCTTTCATTAAAAAAAAAAATCATCTAAAAATCCACATTTTCAATTGCATTGGCTTAGGGACTGCCTCCTTCAATGTGCGTGGCAGGGGGCAGTGGCGGAACGGGTCACAAAGTTCAGTCACCTAACACAAGGCAGCCCTTCTCCTCACAAGGCAGATTCCTCAATGTGCAATTTTCCCATTTTACCAATTACAATGGGGTTGCCCTACCACCATGAGTTCAGGACATTTCCCTGTGGGTTCATTTGATGCTCAATTAAATCTTCAGCAAGTACAAGCAGCCAAGCATGACAAAAAGTAAGCTAAGGTACTGTCTGCCATACAGAATTGGTTCCAAGGCTGCCTGCAGGAACTGCAAAAATCTCATGATCACTGAACAAGCACGCTGGAGACCCTACGGGAAAGTGTTGACCCTCCATGAAACTCTCTTGCTGTCAAGACAAGGACCTTTTTCTATACAGTATCTCTATTAGAATTCAGGCTACACCCTACTCATTCTGGCAAGTTAGCTTTCATAGAAACCCTGAGATCTTACACCGCCACATGACAGTTTTAGTCTTGTTCTCTAATTACAGGGAATCCTCAGCGAATCAGAACACTACTTAAAGCAAAATTCCGGGTCTCTTTCATGCAAGTCAAATACCTAAGCCATGTCAGTTGAGAGGTTACTTTTAGAAGATTAAAGATAAGCATGGTACTCACACTTCTGAAATTTCTCCCAGTAGTTCCATCAATTTAGCAGCCAAACCCAGCTGTTGAAATTCCGGTGCGACAGAGAGAGCAGTAACATGTCCGTGCCACTCTTCCCCAGCCACAGAGCCTTCCGCTTTACCCAGTACTGCGAACGTACAGAGCATCAGAGCAGTAAGGAGCACCTTGGGAATAATGCACCACACGCAGCCACACGACTTTACAAAAAACCAAGCAGTCTACAAACAAACATTGCAATGATTGTGGTAAAGGCTTAAGCAGTGATTCTATGCTATTACTCAGTGATTCAGCAGCCACTAAGTTTCATTTTGATGCAGTATTACAGTTTTTTCTTTGTTAGTGTAAATAAATAAATGGATCTCCACAAATTCATTGTTTGAGGCGTGACTTCCAAATGCAAGTTTTAAGCAATTCTCTTGAGTCTTTAACTGAGCGGAATTCACGACTGAAGGAACGGAGGGCTAGAAGCCCAAAACTCACTCACCATCCCAGCAATTACTGAAGACTTTATTTGACTATGGGGCAATAGAGCTTGGGACGCTTTGCCAATGTGGCAAGAGAAAGCAAAGGCCCTGGAAACACTGGACGTTTAAGGAAAAATAAAAAATAAAAGCAGGGATGGGTGTGTGTTCTTCATAGTTCCTCTCCTTTCTACACAGAGCCAAGCTACTGTTAGCTCGTTAATGAATATGCAGACTTCCACAGGGAACTCTTATAAACATCAGGCACTGCTAAATAAGCAACTGATGTGGTGGGTACAGAGAAACCTTCCGTACAGCAAACGCTTTAAGCTTTACTGTTAAACACTTCATTTCCTGGGTCCCTACAAAGACTCCCATTCTGTGCCCACCTTCTCAAACCTGCCAAAAGAAGGGGAATAAAAACAACTGGAAGGAACAAATACATATATATACATATATATATATATATATACACACACACACACACATATATATATATATATATATATACACACACACATGTAAAAACACGGCGAATCTCTGTAATTAAAAAAATTAGGAAAGGATGCAATCATCCAAGTAATGAGGAGTTAACTGATGCGCTGCATCGGACAGTCTTGTCAAACTCATGCTGGTGAAACTAAGCTCATACCAGTTGGTTTACTGAAACACTTGTCATTTTGATTCAAGTATATGTATGCTAAGACATTCGGCTATAGAGTGAGTGCAAGAAAATACATTTTTGCACACTACAGCAAGAGACCTGCAAAGGGCCACGGTATAATACGCTTCAAAAGAGTCTGTGGTACAAGAAATTCAGCCTCATGGGCTGCTGGCTCAAACACACTGGTGGAACACTCTGTATAACTGGCCATACGCACGGTTTACACGGAGTGTTGTATGCAATGCACATGTTTAACTAGGTATTTATGGTTTAAGACTTGTTTTAGCTCCTAAGGCAGGCAGCCAGCAAAGATGTTTTCAAGAGTTAACAAGGAACAGAAATTAAAGGAGTTGCTGGTTTTAAGAAGCTGACTCATCATTGTTTTGAAAAATGGCACCATATGGATCACTGTTAATGCGCTTGTAGACAAAGCTGAAAGACCTTGGGTTGCGGGCAGCTGTGCAGCTTTGTCTGAATCTTCTGAGGGTAGGTATCTTCTGTCAGTTGCTGCCGGGTGTCATCAACAAAAAGAAACAGGCTATAGTCTTCTGGATTCTCCACTCTAAACTTTTCAGCACAAAGCTGACATACATCTGCGGTAGTGATGTAGGGTCTTACTAGTAAGGTCTTTCCTGTACACGCACTGTTAACTTCCTGGAATGCAACACGAAGGTAGTTCTGTAGAATGAGAAAACAGACATCAGAAACAAAACCTCCAAACCTCATCCTCTGAAAACAGGAAGCTCAGCAACAAACAGCAATCCTCTCTATGTTCTAGTTGTGAAACGCACACCAGTGATTCCTGTACATTACAGCCACCTTGTGAATTGACGTTGGTGATAAGACTGTGGCAGGCATAACAAATTCATAAGTTGACATCCTCCTTTCCTTGGCTCACATTCTAACCCTGCAATTACAAACGAACAGATAGCAGTCTTAAAGCCCCATTGAAAACACCAGTGGTTTTAACGGGACTGGGTGTTTGGCCTTACTAGGAAACTAAATGCTGTGAAGCAAAATAAACATCAGAGGCTGTAGGACAAGGCCTCAAGAACAAGAGTCCAAGTACTGTTAGCCTGATGAATAAGACTTGTAGGGCACAAGCCCTGGGAACCAAGGAACAAGCCAACAGCAGACCCCTGAGCCGCTACAGCTGAGGAGGCAGCCAGGCGGACAGAGAAACAAGTAGCCAGATAAGGGAACGGATGGCGCCGATATGTAACTTTGTTAATCAAGAAAGCCGCCTAGAAAGAAACCCCCTAATCTTAGAATAGGAATTGTTGCTATAAGGTAAACTAATCGGTTCCTATTGTTTAAACGGTGTGTCTTAAATGTCAACCAATCAGTGTGTAATATGTAGAAGGTAGAGACGTATATAATTGTAAGAAAATCACTAATAAACTGACATCTTGCTTGCATCAAGCTGTGTCCCGTCTCCTCATTCGCCGCAAATTGGTGACCCTGACGTGATCCAGTGAAGGATCCGATGTGGAGGGGCTCTTGAATCACCTGAGCGACTTGCAGCAAATCCCACAGAACTTTGAATGATCCGCTGAAAGGAAGCGGGAGCTGGCCGGCCTGAAATCCCTCCGGAGTTGAGAGGTGAGCTGTGGGAAATCCGTAATGGGGAATCGGGCTTCGTCCCCAGAAAGAGACGTTTATGAGCTTATGAAAGGTCTCCCTAACAAACATGAGAAAAGTATTTCTGGGCATGACCTTAAAGCAATGCTCAAGTGGGTGCAAGTAGATATGCCCGCAGTGACTGCATCTACAATTTTTACACGGGAACTTCAGGACAACACAGAGGTGAAATTGTGGGATTCTGCGACAAAAGGCAATACTGAGTCCCACCATCTGCTCTCTTCATGGAGAGTTATTTTTGAGACTCTGAAAGCACAAGAAGAAAAGGCAGAGGAAGGAGAGGAAGAGGAGTCGCATGCTCTTTACCAGCCTCTAAGTCACAGTGCTCTAAACCCCTGGGTGTCAATGCAGTTGAGTATCCGTCAGAGGAAGATCCCTTTGACCCAGGACTGACAGACCCTGAAAAAGGACCTGATTTATACTCTCCTGATCCACGCGATCTGTGGGCAAAAATAAAGAAACAAGCTTTAAGGGAGGTGGATTTAGAAATGGCTAAGACTATAGTTGCTCCGCTCTTGTACACTCAGGGTCGGGCAGGGGGACCACGATGGGAGGCTCTTTCTTTTTCGGTTGTTAAGGAACTGCACCGCAAGAGGCAGCATGCCCAAGAGATGATGCTGCAACTGCTGGTCAATACTATTGAAGAGAAGCGTCACACAATATGTTCATCATAAGGAAAAAGAAAAAAACCCAACCCTCTGCCAGCAACACACAAGGGTGTTGATCCACAGGTTGCTGCACGATAAACCATTCACACTCTTTATGCTGCAGCATGCAAAAGGCAATCCATTTTCATGCAGGACATTTCCATCACATTAACCAATGGCAACTTAGTGTCTGAGCCTGATGTAACCAAATTTCATCTAACAGGCTTAGAGGGAGGCAGAAAGAAAATTTACTCTGCAACATTAAAGTAAAACCGTATGATCACGAGGCAAAAGCTGGATCTTTTTTCTCTGCTGAAATTCACACATGTGCACAACTGATAACATAGATTAATTCTAAACAAGTCCTACAAGCAAACGTAGTTCTACGTTTCAAAAAGTATTTAAAAAGTAAAATAAAAAGCAACTGGAAAAAAACACACCCAACCACAAAACACTTTTGGACACATGAGCAAAGCAGCCTGCCATCACGTGCTTTTTTGCAAAAAACTAACTGCAATTAGAAACTAAAAGCAGTAAAATGAAAGGAGATGGAAAAAATGACAGTAAGAAAGACCTGTTTATTTACTGAGCTGATACTTACGTTTGTACGCTGAATAAATTAAGCATGCTAAATCACAATGGCAAAAATTCACGTTTCCTAAGAACAAGCTGTTAAAAGCTAAGACTGAGAAGAATGCTCATATGACTTCAGTTCCAAAGAGCACTCTGGGTTTTTAATAAACTTTTGATAGCTTGCAGACTGAAACACTGGAACTTTGCAACAGCTTTTAAACCATTAGGACTGAGCAGAACTAATCCATTTTTGTTAGCCGGTGTGAAGAAAAAATAAATAAAAAAAATCAAATCAGCTCTAAATAAGGCAAAGCACACTACAGTTTCAATTTCTAAAGTAGCTAACACACAGAAGACCTGTTTTTCGATGCTTCTAGATGGACAGGATTGCTTCAAGGAGAGGCTGAGGTTTGTGCAAATGCCTGTAACTCATATAGTAAGTATCAAAATTCTTTATGCAGTATCAGCAAGTTGTATTTCATCATCATCAAAATACCGGATTTTTTGCTTTTCCATCCTTTTGAGGGAGGGAGGATGAAGGCCTTTCCAGGACCCAAAAGCTGGTGGTAAGGCTGTGAGACAGCACCACAGACATGTAGTGACCACATCCTGGTTCAATGTGGGAAAGATGAGTTGAGCTGAAGCTGTGTTACACATACCTTGTAGGGAAGGTGCTTCATGTCAGGACTGCAGATGTGGAGAAGGGAGATGGAAAACTGGCATTCTGGGCAGGCAGCAAAGTGCTTGAATTTGTGCCAAGCATAGCCTGGAAGCGGAGCGACCTTACTGATTTGAGGCTCTCTTTCAAAGAGTCAAAGGAGCAGCCCTGGACACAGCTGGTGCCAGCTCTTCCCGTGCTCCCCTGCATCTTCCAGCATCCAGCACGGCGGCCAGCTGTACAGGTAGCTTGGCTGAAGTTCAGTTGCTGAGGAAGAGAAGGTGAAACTGAATACAAGATCCTGCTGAAAAAAATCTTCTGTCATTTAGTCATCCAGCAGAAATACAAAGGTGATTAATTTTCCTATTAAGCGTAATATTTTGCTAGAAAGAACAAAGACTCAAGCTACTTGAATGTGACACCTAACTACAGGTAAGCAGAATATAAAATGGATCCCAGTAAGATGGACTAGCTTTGTGCGCTTGCCACAGTTTGGAATTTCTGTTTGTCAGTTCTCCTGTTCCTAAGAGAGGCATATTGTGGGAGACTGCTGCTTTTCCCAGCTCCTTCCTGTTCAGTGATGTGCTGTGGTTGTTTGCATGGACACTGATAAAGCAGAAGGAGCCACAAGTGAAAGGTTTAATTACCTCCTGATGACCCCATGCCTTCATTTATCAAGCTCTTAGCTACATCATAACTTATTGACGGTTGTTGTTAGCCTCTCCAGCAGCTTTGCACTGTGGTATGGACTGTAAACAACCAGACACAAAGGAGTAAATCCTTTCTTCTCGATTCCAACATCCTCCTTGCTTCAGTTCGCAAACTGATGCATCTGGACAGACAGCAGCACGCCTATCTACGTAACAATCTTTTCCTATATGAAAGGCATGCAGACTTGGTTTTAAAAGATAAAGTAATCCCGACTGTTTTGTTATTCTTCAGTTGGAGTTACTGCCCTACTCTGAAAGAGCAGTAAGAAATGGGAGGGGGGAGAAAAAAACCCCACAAAACAAACTACAAACATGAAGACATCCACAATACAGAACTCTACTCCTTGCTTAAACTTTCAAATTGTAGGCAAGCTTTTCTGCCAAGTCTCCTCTCTATTACCCACGGTAAGCCACCAATCGCTACTGGGGAGTTGTGATGATTTATACCACTGGAAATCTGGGTTTGTTCTTTTTAACAGCAAAGCGTACAAAGAAGCTGAATCTAAAATACAATTTGGTCTGTCCTCGCTCTGCACGACTTAAATACAAAGGACAGTGGGAAAGCTCCATTATTTAGTGTTTCCTTTATACCATCATAACCACACTCTGTTATGAAGTGGAAAGACTTTGAAACAGAGGCAAATTTGCCAGCCATCTTCTCAGCACTGCTTCACACCACTTGTGGCCCCAAGGAAATCATTATGAATCATACTTCTCAAATGGAGATTTCCAACAAAACAACCATCCCCTGGGCTTTTTTTCTCTTCAGCCTAAAGCTCTACCTGAAAATCATCAACTGAAGGCATTGTTCTGTTAGTTGTCCTCCTCTTGTGCCATTGCCGGAGAGTATCTCTAGCTTCTGAACTCAGCAGCTGGGCAGCCTGGTCTTCCTGGAAGTTCTTGATCAGCAAAAGTGCTCCATAAGCACTTGCCAAGGAATATCCTCCTGTGAAGGACAGCAGGGGAAGAACAATTCACAGTGGTTGCAAACACCACGCCAGTTCCAACGGGTCACAGTCAAAAGTACAAACGATTTCTGTTGTGTTTTTTTTTAATAAACAGACGCACACATACACAAAAGTCACTGCATTCTATGGCCAAAATATTTATACGTAAAGAAAAACAGCTTACTTGCCTGCAAAATACTGGACAGTGTGTTCTCAGCTGCTAAGAGCCGTGCAGTGGTTGCCTGGGCTCCATATTATCAAAGTGGTGCAACAGTATCCACCTCTGGGTCCGCTAGCGCTGGGGGTGGCCGGTTATTTAAATGACCAGTGTCGCTCCTTTACTCCTGAGTGTTTTTACAAAGGTGGAACATGAGTTTTCTTCTAAACAGTTTCCAAACAGCGATTTGTTTTCTTCCTGAGCTTCAAGCGGGGATCAAACAAACACAGCTGTTTAAACGACATAAAAGACCATCTACCACTGTTCAGGAACTTAAAAGTGACCCCCTTAGTGGCAACAAAGCAATGACCGAGCGTGTGATTTGTACCTGGAAGCATCCCAAAGGTTTTGCTTTTGTTTTTAAAAGGCAGGCTGTGTTTGTTCACCTATGTCCAACACTACATCCAACTAGTTCAGGAGGCAGCGTGTACAGCTCTCCAGACTTCACCTTTATTACATGAGTGGAGAACAAAGTACAGCCACAACAGAGTTGCCGATGTACAAAAGGAGCTGCAGGTCACAAAGGAAAAGGACTCTCAGCAGGAGGCAACAGTCCTCAGCAGCCAGGAGAAACAGAAGACAGGCTATCATATATTTCTCTTGCTCTTTAAGTAAACTATTTGAGTGGGAGCGTTCAATTAAGAGGCAGCACGGTCTATTTGTGGAGTCATTCAGAGATGCAGTCTATGCTCACAGTAGTGCTTTCTGTATTACCGACAGCATCCTCTCGCTTTCAGCTCTGTGATGAGTTCAATACGTGGAAGACACGCAAGACCCACCAGACAAACTGGAAAATACATTTACATTTGAACCGCACAACCCCAAAGCACTAAACAATTTTTCCTGCACCGTACAGTTTAACTAGTGCACAGACAGGGCCAGCCAATAGATGAATGGCTTTTGCTACATTAAAAACGACACGACTTAACAGCCCAGTAAATATTTCTGCCTTTCAAGCGTGTTAATGATCTCCAGCTTCACATCTCAAGTATTTTCTGTCCTAAGATTCCTGAACAATGCACCCTGCACACAAAGCAGGGAACAAACTAGTACTGAACCAGAGGAAACCCGACACAGTTCTGTCATGCATATCGGCATGTAAAAGGATACAGCAATTTCAGCAACCCAAGAGATAGCAGAAATGGGACGTATACACATATACTTAACTCACAGCTGAGCTTGGTCACAAGAACCTTTGAAACTTCCTCATAAACTGATAGATTCTGGGGCCTACCAAGGGCTGGCAGAATACCTCTTTGTTAAAACCACCACCGTGAAAACAAAGGAGGGAGATTTCCTTGCCTCGAGCAGACTTCAGCCATTGTTCAAGAGTGCCTTAAGAAACATATTCCTAGGCCTCATAAAAATACTCTGTGAGAAGCAAGTATCGGGCATAAACCAGGATCATTAAGGGGGGCAACATTCTCAAAAGCACTCTCCCCAGAGGGGCAGAGAATTCCCCCAAAGATTTTACAAAGCACCTAACCCGGGTCCCACTCCAGGTCTCACAACTCAATTGAATGCTGCAGACCCAGACATACTCTCGGGACATTTTCAGGCACAGAAGGATAACCACAGTTGGCACCCGCACAGCCTATGTTTGCTTGCTAAGTCAGGACGCCTCCTCCTTCTTGGCAGAAAACAACATACTCCCTCCTAAGACGTCGGTAGATTCCCAGGTCACTTGGGGCTGTAACTCTGCAAGCTAACCAGCCTTCTCTTATTTTAAGGTGGAAATAATTACAAGGTTCTCTTGTTACACTACCGCCATCACCGACTACATGACTCCATCAAAAGGGTTTCTACTCAAACGAGGTGAGGAAGAATCCCCCTTCCCCAGCCCTCCACTCAGTTCTAATAGCAGTTGATTACCTTCTCCATGCAGCAAAGATGGATCCAGCAATTCCACCATGTATTCAGTTTCAGTATCCAGCTCCAGCGTATCACCCTGGGCCAGCACATATGCCAACACAGGCAAGAAGTCATCAGCTCCAAACAGCCTCCCTGGGTCAAAGAGAACAAAGGCAGCGATAGACAAATCACACCCTTTTACCAGTTTCGGTGTTTGAAAGGAAAGTGTTATTTTGCTGCCTTTACTGACCGAGTTTGTATTACTCTAGAGCCTCTCGTTACGGATGTGCAGCAAAGAGAACATCATCGGACACTTGGTGGGCAGCGTCCAACTTCATCTTGTACTTCTAACGAGCACAAACTGGATGACGCCGACCTTGAAGCACGCAAGGGAATTTAAAGACTGGGCTCACCTTGGTGTCAGCTCAACTGGTGAACTCACAAGAGGTAGCCATGCCAGTCTGGCCTGACCTCCACCCGCACTTCTGTCAGTGGCTAAAAGAAAATCAATGGGCATTTTCTTTATACGTGCACGGACGACGTCCCCTTTCTGGAAGGATCCAGCCACAAGTATCCGTTCCTGAGTCCGAAACCCAGCAGAGAAGCCTGTATATAAAAGCCTATTAGATTTTACATGAAAACTCTGCACATTTCCTTGATGGATCATGGTTAAAAACACCAGTGAGCAAAGCCTCACGTAACTCCCAACTAGCTGGTGAAGCATCATCAGTAACAACAGCACGCAACACACAGAGGCTCTGCTGTACCTAGGTCTGTATGTGTTCCTCTTACCGCATTTAAACTTTCTCTTTAGAAAACGCTATGTGGCTAGATCTCTGGGTCTGGCCAAACTGTGCTCATTGCAGAAGCGGTGTGATGGTCACTTGAAACATCAAGATCGGGAGCCAGTTTAAACTATGGCGAAACTCCAGAGGACTGAAGGGCTGATATTGAAAGTCAGACCAGCTAAGACATACCCTCCAGGTATTACACTATTATATGGCTGAGATTACAGGACAAAGCAGGTACTGGAAACAGGTGCTGGCTCGATGCCACATTTTAAAACTTTACATGACAAAGCAAGACAACCCCAAGGAGCATTTGCTGCATCTTAGCCCAAGCCCCTCAGTACAATGGTTCACCAGAAGCCTCTCAGTACTTTTCTTTTGCATGTTGGGAATACCTTACTCAATGTGATAATACAGTATGGAGAAAAAACCAAAGTTTACATCACTTTGGGCAAAGATTCCTATATACATTTTAAAATGCAGGATTTTGCACAGAAATAAGCCAGGTCTAAGCTCCTGCCCAAATCTTGCCAAAGTGCCTGGGGGTCTTTTACAGCCTCAAGCTTTCACCATTCACCTCAAGTCTCAAAAGAAAGCAAGCATCCTGATCGGCACAGAGCCCAGCTGCAGATTCAGCGCTCGAAAGAAAACTGCCAACCACCTGCAGCAGCTTATACTTTCTTAAGAGAAAAAAATCTTCCACTACCACCAGCATTGCTTCACCTTAGCTCGTGACCTACCACGGCAGCGTATGATAAGATGTCAGGCAATAGAGCTGCACCTATGAATTCATGCTGTCCAGCACAGCGTTTTAACTGTGCCACTGACTAATCAAGCGGGTCTTAACTGGTCTGTGGTTCCATTTCACCATCTAGGTTTCAAGTCACTTTGGGACTCCTGCTACAGCGTAAAAATAGATGTTATTTCTCTTGCAAAAACACAAAGAAATTGTCCAAATGAGAACGTTCAGAGGCACAGCAAACCCAAAACACTGGATCAGGGGCTGCTTTCCTCCAGCCATTAACACAGAGCCCTTGTAATTGTCATATTGCATACACACTGCTGAATTACTACAGCTAGATACTGGGTGCATCCTTTATTACGATTTCCAGGAAAATACTAATTTAGAACCAGTGTCAAATTCTAGGCTTACAGGACAGCCTTTCTGACAGCCAAATTCAAATGCCTACAGTCAAGCAAAGCTGGTGGTTGGGGTTTTTTTTTAAGCTGCTTCACAACTCTGCTTCACACTGAATTTGTAAGATGTGCTGCCAGATGCAGAGAGATCAGGAAGGAAGCAGAGGAAGAATCCCTCTCAAAAGGGCAAGGAGATGCTACAAGAGCTCCAGGAGGAGGAGACAAAGCTGCAGAATCAGGTGGTCTCATCTCCTCCACCAAAACACAACCCCAGGTTTAGAAAAACAATGACCTTGAACCACAAGAAGCACCATACCTGAGTTATTCTCCATAACAGTATAAATCAATTTGCAAACTCTCAGCAGCAGCATGACTTTCTTTTCAGGTGAATACATCTTCTGCGTGGTCACAGACTTTCAACATCCACATAGTCTGGTGTTGGAACAAACACGCCCGGTTCCTGAGGATTCCTCTGCCGCACCACCTGAAGGTTTTCCTTCAGTTGTTTCCAAAAACCATCTGCAGTATGAAACACTTTCAACATTGCTTCATTATGGCTCTTCAACAGCTTCAGAATGCACTTATGCATGGCCTTCTCCAGGACAACATCTGCAACGGGAAAACACAAGTTGAGCTGTCTTCCTCCTCTAGAGCAGAGCCAGTAGTAACAACCACTCCCAAGAGACACTGTAGAGCAAGACCTACTTGCTAAGGCTTAGTTATTACAGAAGCTGAGTCTCCAGATGTTTGTCAACAAGAAAATAAAAGGCAGAACAGAATCTGTATTCTATTTTCATTTCTGACAACGTGGGAAGTACAAAAAAACCCACAAAGGCAGACTACAAATTGTCACAACAAAAAAAAACCCAACAAAAAAAGAAATAAACCCCAAAACAAAGCAGCAAGCAAGCAGCAGCTCCAGTTAACTTTTTCTTTTGTTGGCCAGAAGTGTCCCGGTTTTATTTTACTTTGAGCTTAGACTTTAATTCTGAAACTTGAAGCATAACACAGTCAAAACCCTAACTTTTGTCTGCTTTGGCATGAAAGCCCATCTTTTTTTGCATGGTTTCCATCAGAAACTATAACTCACCCAGGGTCTCCTAAAACTTGGCTCAGCTTTAAGATCTTTATGATGCTGGACAGATTACGGGCACTAAACTATAAATGAAAACCAAGCTGCGTTTATCCAGCTTCAGATTTCATCATGCAAGCTTATATACAGCTTTGTCATCAAGTCTGAAGTTCTTTGTTTGGCAATAGTGTGCACATGGCACAGTAACCTCTCAGTTATTTTTCTTTTATTCTTGTTTTACTCAAGGTTTTCTTTAACAGTCAGTCTCCATTTCCAAGGTACAGAACACATCAACAGAGAAAGCTCTTTGGTAAATATTTTCTTTGAAAACCTTTACTTTGTAAGTGAATTTTCTCTCCCACTCAGCCTCCCTATGACAACATAGCTTACATTAATAATTAGCTTATATCCATTATTTGTACTATAGTGAACCGCCACAAGCACAATAGAAACTAAGGACCCTTCAGCCTGGCCACAGCACAAACACCCTGGCGATGGGGCAGGACGCGAGCCCAGACTAGGCAGATGTATTAGGGGAGCACAGGGACCGAGAAGAGAAAGAGGAGAGGCCGTGTCACCACTAGATCACACATTTATACAGGCTAACAGTGGACATCCCTGCTGCTAGTGGCAACTCAAATGTTTCGTTAAACCTCATGCCCTTTCCAGGTTCTTTCCCTGTTCTTACATGTTTCTCCTAGACCAGTCTCTTTTTTTCTCCCCCTGGCCTGCCCTTTTTGGGGGTGGTTTTTTTTTTTTGGAAATTGCAGGCTATTCCTAAGGCTTGGGATTTACACACACACACACTCCCCTCCAAATAAACATTACCTACTACTTTCGTTTTCTTGCTTTTGCTTTATGTTTTCATTTATTTTATCCTTGTGTTCAACCAATTTTCCTTTTGTGCCTTCAGACTGCTCTTTCTCATACAAACACACCCTTCACACACTCCTCACCTTATGGTGTCTTTGCTTCACATGTAGCATTTATTCTGTACTTGTCTGGCACACAATTCCCAAATGTCCAACCCTATTGGGAGCTCCCATCTCCCCTGTCCCAATTCTGCTGGGGCTTTGGTAGCTTCTCTTACTATTTTCCCCTTCCGAGATCCTGATGGAGGTGGCAAAGCCATGTCTGCTTCATTCCCAGACGCTTCAAACACATCTAGGTGCTCTCTCATGGAGCCTGCAAAAAGGTGGAAAGAGTGAATGTGAGGAGCAGCACTTGCCCTCTGATTTTCTATAGCCACCAGTAAAGGCATAACCAGTCTGACACATGGTCTTGATGGCCTGTCACACAGCGTGAAGGGCAGATCTAGCTTCCCACCAGACCAAAGCCACCAATTATACATAACAAGCGGCAACATTTCAAATGACTGATCTGGTAGAGCCACACAATCACCATTGACAGCACTACCAAACCCAGCCAGGAAAGCAGAAGCATCACCCTTCTGCACAGTGATAGAAACTGCCTCTCCCTGCTATCAGAGCCATCCTCAGGGCTCACAGGGCAGAAATATTTTTCCACCAAGAAAAATGCACAAATCTCACCCACTGGTATGTTAGCTAGCTGAATTTCTAGAGCAGGAGTCCTCAAACTACGGCCCGCAGGCCAGATACAGCCCCCCAGGGTCCTCAATCCGGCCCCCAGTATCTACAGACCCCCCCTGCCCCTGCCAGGGGTTGGGGGGGGAGGGGGCGGGGAAGGGAACCAAGCAACTGCAGATGACTGCCTGCCACTTCATCTGCACGCCGCCCCCCTGTTTAAAAAGTTTTGGGACCCCTGTTCTAGAGGGTACACATAGTTCCTTGGTAGCTTCACTGATTTTTATTTTATTTTTTTTACAGTTCAGCTTGCTTCCTTTATTTATACTGCCTGTTCAGTTTTCTAAGAAAAGTGAAACCGTCAAATGCTTTGCTTGTAAGTGGAACATCTCTGCAGTTTGCATTCCAAGTGCCTATCTCATTTAAGTCAAAATTAAAGCAGTCTGTGCCACCAAGCACTGGATTAAAGAACTCTCTATGCCCACGTTAACTCCCACAGGCTTCCACTGGACATGACTAGTTAACATCAGACATCCTTCCCCTCAGCAAAGCGGGGTCATCACCACATCTGGTCACAGGAGGCTCAATAAACTGTAAAGAGTTCAGCACAGATCCCCAGAGCCCTTGGTCCAAAAACAAGGGAGCACCTAGCTTAGGATGGGACATCGGAAAACTCAGTACACTTCTCCGATCCTCTTTATAGGCTCCAGCCCGGCTGGTTCAGCTGCTGCCTGCAGCATCAGCACAGAGGGAGCTGCAGAAACCGTCCCTCCCCAGAGGCTACGGGAACTGGACGTGGCAGGCAGGGAAAACTCCTCCATAGAGCCCCAGTCCCTGGTCGGGGCCAGGCTTGTTACCTGTAGGCAAGAAGTAGAAGCCTCAAGCCTTCTGCCCTCAACCCTCGCTTAGTGCTGCTCCCACAGCTTCCCGTGCAGATGAGCGTCGCAGGAGGCGTTATTTCACATTGGCAGTTTGTCACGGGCTCCAAAAGCAGTGCCTGCAAATTGCTCCGAAATGTACTTGATCACACTCCACATTTACTCTAAAAACTTAAATCTGAAGCAGCACAGAGAAACAGAGCAGATAACTCACATGGCTGTGCTCAAAGCTCTGAACAGGGTCTAAATACTTATTGCTGAAGGCTGTTCCTAATGGTTTCTGTGCCGTTAAGGCAATCGGGTAAACAAAAACAGGACAGAACATTGAGTAAAGCATCCTTCAGTGCTGTCCAGTGACTCTGTTACAGCTAATAGGAATCAAATGAAATAAAGGACATAGCCTCTCTTTGGAATCGCAGCCGTAACTGCCTTGGCTCCGTAAGGGCAGACCGAGAGAGACTGTCATTTTAATGCAGCACGTTTGCACAGAACTAGAAAATGAGGAGGTGACTAAGACATGGCAGTGTGTCTGAGGCGGTTGTTGTTCTAAAAAACAAAACAAAAAATCACAACCAAAAAAGCCCACCAAACCAAACAAAAAACCCCACCCCAAAACAACACACAGCCTTTTATTCTCTCTCGTGAATTCTTGGAATAGTCATAAGAACCACAGAGTTCTGCCCTCAAATTAAAAGTGGCAAATTCCAGCAAGTTGAAGCGGCCAACAACACAGCAAGATTGATAAACACTGGAATTATTTCTCAATGGTCAATAAACAACCCTACGTATCCTAATTAATAGAAAACCTATAGAAACGTTTAGATTATTATGAAAGCCTGGAAGGACAGCATTTCTAGTAATCTGGGTCCTAGACCAATATTCAGTGTCAGAAGACACCTATAAGCTGTTTATCCTTTCTACTGAACTGCTGTTACTGCTGCCTTTCAGAGAAAGGTGTTTCTGGATCCGATCCCCCAAATCAATTCCCAGCTAGCAGTTTTCACTGATTAAATAAAAAAAAGTATAGGAGGGTCATCCCCCCCAGGCAAATGAGCATCTAAGTTCTGAACTGAGGACTGATTTGTTGCATATGAACATCTCTGTATACTCCCCAAATCCAAACTGGCAACAAAAATTCTTGTTTGCTTCGGCATATGCAAAGTGTTTTCAGCTGTCCTCCCAGGTTGCTTAATACTCTTCAAGCCAAAACAGACACTCTTCGGGTTTTGTGGGGGTGGGGTTTTTTTGTTTGTTTTGCTTTTTAACTGAGCATCATTTGAGCTGAGCACCATGTAGTGTTCCTGAAGTGATACTTATCAATCATTAGCCTCTAGCCTCAAAATGGGAACAGGAAGTGATCTGATAAATGAATTGTAAAGGCAAACCAGCTCGTTTCGTCATGACTTGTGGATGCATCTCTATCCTGTGCTGACGTGCTATTTTGTTTTGCCACAAACCCCACAAGTCTGCATCTGGAAAGGACAACGTATTAGTCATCACCACTATCCTTACACAGCCTCTTTACAGCCTCACTGCCTGAAACTGCAGGCGTGCTCTTGCCTTTTCCTGGCTTCAGTTTACCTGTTACCCACTACTGTTGCTCCACGGAGATTACCTGTCAAACTTCAGATTTACATACAAGCCCTGATCATCACCTACGACAGAAAAACCATCCATCCATAAAAGAAGGGCTCAGTAAGAGACTGAACGAGCCTGGGAACCACCACAAAAAGGCACAGTCCTGTAAAGTAACGTTGCCTGGGAGGCTGAAAGCAGAAGGCTGCTTTAGAACACCACGGTGTGTGGTGTGTATGTGCAGAATACACGACTACGCTGCATTTGCTTTCTTATAGCTCTTCCTAATGTCTTGCACATGTATAGACTGGCATGACTGATACAGATCTATTTCAAGACACCTCATGTCAGGATGGCCAGGTGTCCAGCTCTTGGTGGACATCTACAGTGACACATGCCTCACCCCTTGTGCAGACAAGGGCATCTCCTCCAAAGAAGCAAGGCTCGAAAATCAAGACCTCACACAACCTATATGCCTTGATAATCTGCACAACCCTGAAAAGAAAGGTAGGACTGAGGCAGGTGATGGATAGGTGGTGGTGCCAGGAGCTAAACAACTAGGGAAGACAGGTCTCCGGGTAAACCTCCTCCCATTTTACCCGCCTAAAGCATGCCAATGAATGACAGAACTATCTGTGCTAGGTCTGGTTTGCTTTGTTCAGCTGTGGGTTAATTAAAACTCACGTTATGGCAGTGTGGTGAATACCTATCTTTTCTTAAAGAAGAGGTAATAAAGGACCATGGAATAAGTCACAAAGCAAATCAAAGGGATGCCTGGGAAAGGGAGAACCAAATCCTCTGCTCGGCACTTTTACCGCTTGTTTCTTACTTGCCCTATCTGCCTGCTCCTATAGCGAAAGGAGCAGTGGTGAGGGACACAGTGGTTGGCCTCGACTCAATATGAAAAGATACTAGGATGAACCACAGGGTAAGGGAATGGGACACCAAAACAAATGTACAAGCACCTAAAAAGTAACGCAGCACTAGAAAACAGTCACAATTTTTTTTTCCCCAAGAGCCAGTAGTGTCATACCATTCTAATTCCTTTAAGAGGATAACTGGATCAGCGAAGTAGAGGGAAGTAGGGGATGGGCTGTATCCTAACCTTTTTAAAGCCTAAAACCCTATTCCATGCAAATCTCCTATAAGCAAACAAGGGAAATCCTGTCATGCTGTAATTACCATAAGGTGGGTGGCTTGAACGGGTGTATAAAATACTGCACTTGGAGCCCAAGACAGGTATTTGCACAGGGGTCAGCCATGATGTCAGAGCAGAGACTTTACATACAAAATCTGCACACGACATCACAGCACGGGTGGAAGAAGGGCAGCCCCAGTCCTTCGCAGACCAGGTTTAATTAATAAGTGAGAAACGGGCCTAAAGCTAACGTGACAAAATCTCATGAGAACAAAAGTAAAACATTGCCTCTCAGCAAGAGGAATACAAAAGCAAAAGCGCTGCTCAAAGCAGCCTCCCCGGAGCAGCCGGCAGAGTGACTCAGCAGGGGACGGGCTGCGCCCCTGCACACCGCAGCTCTGCCCGCCCGCAGACCCCAGCCCCTGCCACAGGGCACGGCCTGCCAGCCAGGGACCAGCACAACCTCTCCAAGCCTCCTGCAACACCCAGCGTTTAAGAATCCATTACAGATGAGACATACCAAAGCAAAGAACAGACAGTATTGTTTAGGCACCTTCCCACACAACCAGTTAATACCTTATGGCCAAATTATTGAAGCAGCCAGTCGTTTCTTGGGCTGGGCCCAGGCTTGGGCATTGAGACCGAAGCTGTTCGGGTGTCCACCCTGCCTGGTAGAACAGCGACAGTCGGCTTGATTCCCTTCTCTTCACAGACAAGATGATGCAGTATTACCGTTAGATTGCAACACTACCAGAATCATTCCCGGTTTGTATTGAAGTACAACAGTAAGTGTTATGACACACAACATGTTAAAAAAGCAGAGGAGAGGTTTACGTATAGCCAAGGACCACTTACTCCAACTTGTAACTAAACTGATAAATCAACTGAAATATATTTGTCAGGTAAGCATTAACACACACAAAGTAAACGCAGTAAGATGATAGTTTAGGCTTAAAGTTCAAGTCAGTGGAGCTTTCCCTGGTAAGAGGCTCATTCCTCTAACCAGCTTGTTCCATTTGTCAGCCTACCAGGATTTAAAGATTGGGCAGCAAACTCAAAAACAGATAAGCCAGCATTGTAGCCAATTACAATTAATTTAATACAATGACTACTGCAAACAATTTAATCTAACACAGTCTGTTGCCTTTACAGGCACGCGGTGACCTGGCTCAGGAACGGCACGGCGGCCGACCCCTGGCCGCGCGGTCCATCAGCTCACAGACACCAATGTGGTGGATGGCAAATGGCGTTTATTGCTGAACGACGTGACACTATATAGCCTAGGTTTACAATGTCCCTTCCGTCTGCTTACATCATAAACCAAAAGCTGTTGGCTAGCTGGAGGGGGGCCCTGTGTTTCCGTACAGCGCGAGATCTTCCGGCCGCCAGGCCCTACCTAGCAACAAGGCTCTTAGCCCTTGGTGCCTGTTTTCTAGTGGAAACATAGAAAGCACCCCAGATTTATCGCCTGTTGCAGTGGCTCTATGGTTTCAGGCCTCACAAAATTAAAAAGTCTCCCTACCACAAACCCTAGGAAAAAAAGGGTGGGCAGGGAATGCAAACAGTAGCAATGCCTGAACTACCATACAAAACTGCAGCTAAAATTTTCTTAGGAGGTATCTAGGACCTAATCTCCCTGGCCTTTTTGAGTCAAAAGGGCCAGCTCAATGGGCCAGCATACATAAAAATGTGCAGTCCCTCCAGACTACACCTTTGTAAAATGACTGCAGCAAGGACACTCCCAGTAAGTTGAACAATCGTTTACATTTTAGCGCTGTTTATGCTCTGAACAGTCAGAAATGTTCAGAATTCAGGCAGGAGCTCACTAGGTTCCTTCTCAGTCAAAGGAAAGATTGGACGAGATATATATATATCTTGTCTAATCACACACACATGAAGTCTGAAAGTCAGAGCACTGGTAATTCACTGTCCTTCCAGCCAAATCCATCAGGCACAGGTCACCTACTATCCTATCCTGCTACTCCAGGATAGGAATAAAATAGCAAACTTAAGTTCTGACTATGACCCAAGAATCTTTCTTTCTGTTCTTTCTAGACAGCAGGCCATGAAAACACTTGGCCCAATCCAAAAAAAATGCAACAAATCAGCAAAAGGTAGTTAGAAGCAAATAAAAATCATGCCCATCTCTTTAGAGAAATAGCCTGCCAGAGGAAGAAGCTTTAAATATACTTAACAGTTGTCCAGCAGAACAATAGAGATGTGAACTGAAAATACATTCCAGTAGGCACATCTTCCTTTCTGCTTCCAGTGTAATCCCACTAGAATACAGATTATTCCACACTGCAGCATCTAACACAGTTTATCAAAGGAACATTTGAATCCAGCCTCTCAGAGATACCAGCTTAGTGTTAATGAGACCCCATTTAGATAAAGAGCAGCAATACCGGGTGAGACAAGAGGTCTCTTCAATACTTCAAACCACATAAATTCCCTCTGTCACTGGCGGAGTTATCTCTCCCCACAGGGACACCAGCTGTCACAGGCTTTACCCAAGCCAAGAGACAATATGCCACTCAGGCAGAGGGGTTATTAACTGCTGATGTGGTCAGATCTGTTGTGAGGATGTAACAGCTCTGGTACACTTACATCTACCACTGTAAGCATTTAGATTTGCTTAAGAAGGGAACTAAGTACAATAGTTAGTAAAGGATACAATTCCTTTACAGATTTGCAGGAGCTCCTCACAAGCGTACCAAACTCCATAGTAACCTGCATCCTGTCACCTCAGCATTTCCCAGACTACTCAAGACTGCCTTCCCTTTCATTGCATCTGTCGATTCTTCTACCTTTACCTTGTGGGATATCACGCTCCAGAGAGTCTAGAAAGTCAGTGGATGGGTCGAGGTCAGCCTTTTCCAGCAGGGTTTTATTCTTCAGCTTAACAGGCTCAGTGAAATGGAAATAGGAACTTAACTTTTTTGCCTCCATCAAAGAAAGACCTGCAAACAGCCACTGATGACCATTAACAGAGTGAGCTAGGCTAACGTTCGTCACACCATAGAGTATCGTATCGTTTCTCTAATGCCCACAGCATAGGAAAGAATCACAATCTTTCTTCAGTGGACTCCACAGAAGACCAAAGACTTGCCGGAAATGGGTGACATCAGTCATCGATGATGTGCATTGCACGCCATGCTAACTGCGGTCCTAGATGAGCAATGGGCACTGAGTTGAGACCAACCCTCTGTGCCCGTTTGGTTACACCCTATATCTAGAGAACTCACTGCAGCTATAAGTGCTAACCGCTGACATAAACTATGCACGGCAATGGCGGGTCCCACCTTCCCGGTGGCGCCGGCGGGCGCAGGCGGCCGGTGTGCCGGGGCTGAGGGCCCGGGCGGGCCGGGAGCCGCGCGGGGCCGGTGTACCTCAGTGCCTGGCGCGAGGCGGCGGCCGTTCCCGTGCGGTGCGGGGCTGAGGGGAGCGGGGTGGCCGCGGCCCGGAGGCCGTGCGCAGGCCTGGGGCACCGCGGGCTTCGGGGAACGGCGGAGAAAGCAGGGCCCTGGAGAGCCTGGGCAGGCAGGGCAGGCTGTGCCGGGCCTGTGGGGAGCCAGCCCCGGCCCTGAGGGGCAGCAGCCCGCTCGGAATGCGGTTAGGGGTGGCTGCCCTGCCTAGGTCAATGGCCTCCATTTCAAGAGGCCCAAATCCAAATGTACGTCCAAAAGCAGGAGGGCATACAATTACACCACAAAGGATACCACAAAGGGCTCCACCTTCCTCATTTGTTACATGAACGGCAGCAAAAAAAAAAAAAAAAAATTAAAAAAATCCAAACCTCTGAATCTCATTACTTGCAGTGTCTTTTTTACAGTTCTTACCTAGCTCGTGTACATCTATAATCAATTGGCTCGTTTATAAACGACAGCACTCTTTGTGCTTTCACTCTTTGTGCAAGTCACTCTTTGGGAGCTCATTTTGCTGAATCCCATACAGACAGCCATGAAACAGTCCCTGCCCTTGCAACCTGACTTAGTACAAAATGCAATAAATAATGAGATTGTGTGGCTGTTTAAACAAACAGAATTTGTTTGACATCTTCAGGAAGCTGAAGCTTTTATATGTGTGCATTATATAAATAAATATATGTGTATGCACTTACATTTAAATCCATTGTCACATCATAAATTCTTGGGTTTCTTTTTCATGTTTCCTGTTCATTTCTAAGGAAAACAGTGATCCTGGAACTGCTGCCTGTAACAATCGTCACCTGCTGATCCATCACGTGAAATCTTTAAGGAGCTGTGCAGCACACAATCTGACCCATTAGTTTTATGTACGCCACACAAAAAGCGACTCAGATTCCTGAAGATTAACCACCTCTCCTAGACACGAATCAGGCAGAACATGTAGGAGTGACTGCAAACTTTCTGTCCATGCTGTCACCTACCACTGTGCCATAGTCTGATTTTCTCTATGGGAATAGGCATTTTCAGGCTTTGTGAGCTCATTTAATCACTGATGTCTCTAGAATCACATGTTAATATGCTATGGCTCTCTGGCTAGTAAACAGAACTGCAAACCAGTCAGAGTCAACCTGAGATCTGAAGTGAATTTCTGCCACTGTCAACCACAGCTGGATTCAAACCAGATGCTAACAGCTGAGAGGCTCTTTAGCCTGTTATGGATCTTCTAAGCCACCCAGTGTCTAGTTTTTGCCAGTCCTGATTGAAGATTATCAAAAAGGAAATCTACAGCTTAAGGAAATTCTTCCTGGTTCAGTGAAGTCTGGTGGGTAACTGTACTCTGCTTTGCTTTGTCTTGACCCCAATTACTGAACACTGATAAGGATCGGGAAGTAAGTGGTTGCATTATTTAACAAATGAAAGGTCAAAAGCGCTGCTATTCACTAAGGTCAGAGGTTACCATCACTGCTATTAAACAGTTTGAAAGCAGTTTCTCCCACCCGTTGCCATCCCAGGCTGGAGCAGCACTCGGGCAGCCAGGAGGGGAGAGAGGCACCAGGCATCATTCAGCCGGCTGCTGGCTAGGCGGCTTTGCGTGGACACCTGCTTCAGGGAGGGAAGGTGCCATGCTCCAGCAATGCCCAGCAGCTCCAGTCAGAGGACTGAGCTCTCCTGCCTTTGCACAGAACGTGTGTGTACCTGTGTGCCAAACAGCTTTAGCTCCTCCCAGCTCCACTCATTTAGAGCTGGCATCATTTTGGGTGAGAAATCTAACTCGGGTTCCCTTCCGCTCATCTTGAGCAAGGTACTGAATGAAGCTCACAGAACTGTTTACAGCATCAGAGTTAAAAATCCTGAAGTACCTGTAAGTTAATGCTGAGTGCACAGTGACTCCTGTATGCTTGCACAGCTTTATAAAACATTTGAAAAAACTTTCAGTGATTTAGGAGGAAGCTAGCTCACCTTCCTTTGCATTCTGTAGTATACTGATCTCAAGAGAAAGAAAAATAGTTATTAATCCATGTCAGCATTTCTGCTGGTACAGATTAAGAAGGCTACCCTCAAAATACTCTTGCAGGACAAACTGTTTCACTGTCCTGGGCACCCATTAGACTGACACTGCTCACGAGTTATACTGGTATCCATCATCCAGGTCACTTCAGTGTGGTGGGGACAGGCTGCAGTTGGTTCTGATGCACCAAGAAATAGATTGGGGTTATTCCTCCCAGGTGTGTTGAATATAAGGTCTGGTTTTCCTTCCACTTATCTCAAAAGTTCGGACTGTCTGGCTTCAGAAACAGTGTGGTTTTGAATCATTTTCCTGCGTGTAAGTCATTACTGTGTAAGGATAGTAAAAGATAGGAAACAAGAAAGAAAAGTACAGTTTTTCTCAATAAGGAAGGCATGATAGGTGGCTGCTTGACAGAAGGGGAGGAGGTTGTGGGTGACGAACAGTTGGACAAACTTCAAGAGCTGCAAAATGAAGCCTTAAGCTGTGCTGAGCATGAAGTAAGGAACTGCAGCCAAGTAACAGTTTAACAGGAATGGAAGGGACCAGGGGTGTCCCTACCTGGTATAATATAGACGCTTTCCTCTGGTTTGGAGATCGTACTGAATACAGAAAAACTCTGGGAATACTTTGACTGCAAGCTGTCCAAAGAATGTGGGTCTTTTGGCTTGTCTGGGACCAGTGCCAGTGTCTCCATTACTGAGACCGGAGCTAGCTGTGTGCAGTCACTGGGAGACTCGGAAAGGAAGGGGTGAAGGTACAATGTGTGCTGTGGGCTGGGTTCCTCCACATCTGGAATCGAATCCCTGCAGTAGCATTCTCAGTAAGAAGGCAGCAAGGAATCAGGCTAGTAGGTCAGGATGGGAACAGCTGTGCTGAGATAAAAGAGGAATCTGTGGGATGACTGTGACAAGTCTTCCCTGGAGATTCTCTTTGGCGTAATCCGGGGCAGACATTATGTGTTATACTGCCCTACTCAGGAAGAAGGCACAAGAGCCAAAGAGCTTTGTCATTTTGTGACATGAAGTTTTCTATGTCTTTAAGGTTCATTTTGTATTTTTCATCCCTCCCCTAATAGCCTCTGTCTTCCTGACTGCTCTTGGCACAGGGGACAGGTAGAGTTTACTGGGGTAAGAAGTACTAATGTGCTGATTATATCATCTTGCCCAGGCATCACATGAGCAGCTGTGATTCTTCCAGCTGGCAGCTGAACACACACGTCTGTCTTTGTGTTTTTCAGGTACCCAGAGGGGTGAGATGCAGCCCTCTGACCTTGCAGCCACCATACTGCCAGTCAAACTGCCAGCAGTCTGAGTAGGAGGATGCTGTTGAGGAACCCTGGGAAAGACAAAACAGGACGGTGAGAAACTGCTACGTAAGTGTAGTCCTGGCTGTGATTAGGCTTCAGGAGGATTTAATGCATTGGTATAGGTATTAGCCGCATTTCAGGCTGCCCATCATCCTAGTGTCTTGGCACTAGCAGTTAATATATACACAAATATATACTCCAATATAATAAAGGGGTTCTTAGACATCCTAAGCAAGGACAGGCACTGCATGAAATACTGCCAAATTGTTTTAGTGATTCCCTGGAAGCAGCTTGCTGACAATGATCCCTGGTCTTTGCAAGTTCAGTTTTTATGGCTGACACTCATCTTGTCTCTACAAGCTGCAGTTGCTACAGCAAAGTGGTGGAAGAGCATGTCTTATAGTGGCAGGGACCTGAACGATTTAGGTTTTTCAGAGCCATGACCAAGATTACATATGACAGAGAGGAATGAATCGGCAGCCATCAGTAAGCACAGTCTTGGTATAACAAGGTTTAGTCAACTTGCCCTTGGAAGAAAGCCCAACAAGTTTGCAGCTTGCAGATGGCTCCAGGCAGAACCTCTGTAAACCATTTAAGCACAGGGGCAACAAAGACCTGGGTGATGCATGAGAAAAGCATGCAGCAAGCTGATGATGGGATAAGTGTTTCTGGCCTACTGCCTGAGAGCCCAGAGCAGAAGTAAGGAAGCGAATCCAGGGGAGCTCTGGGATCAGAGTAATCAACAAGGCAGATCTCATTAATTAAAGATGACGTTTTCAGAAAACATGCTCCTTCTAGTTAGCTTTGCTTTTATCTAGGCAGAGGTTATTCCCGTTGGAGATATCTGCATCCCTCCCTTTGCCAGATAGTCAGAGACCACTGGCCTTTTTTCATGTCACTTTCTATAGCGATTGCCATTTCCAACACCTTTTTTTTTTTTTCTCCTCAGGAAAATAGTTCCCAGTCTGAAATTTCTGCTCAGTCTCAGGCACCTGCTTAGAACTATTAATCTTTAAAAATGTGCAGGAGCCAGACACCAGCTGAGGTGGGGTGGGTGGCTTCAGATGACTGTCTGCACCCTCCAAGCATCAAACACGCAGAGACCTCTCTGCTGTGTTTGCATCCCTGTCTCTGAGGCACTGACTTTTGTCAGCGGAGCTCAGGCATCTCCTCAGCAAGCCTTTTGCCTTTGTGTGGATTCACTCCTCCAATCTGCTGCTGAATTGCTTTGTTTGAGCAACCCAGCTGCATCATGCTGATACTTTCATGTGGTTTCTTTTCCCAGTAATGGGGTGGAACCAGGTAAATTATATCTGAAAAGGGGAGGAAAAGAGGGCTCCCTGCACAGCATCTGCTGCAGAGTCTGTCCCTCCACATGCACTGTATGGCCCTCACCCTGCCAGCCTTGGAGTTGCTTAGCGCTAATAAAGGAGGGGTTTCCTCCTTTTTACCGCAAGACTGAAAAATATGTTCTGTCTAGTTCTGGAGAAAATGTTACTCCTCTGAAATTTCCAGCCTTTCTTTGCTGCCTGTACTCAGTTCTGGGCAGAGATTGAGGACATCTGAGATGACCCAGGAGAGAGAACAGCAGAGACCTCTGCCTAAACTGTTTGAATAGCTAATACCCTTTCCAAATACTGGCACCTGGGAATCCTTTAATGACTTGGATGGTGCTTTGGGTAGACTGAATATCTCCTTTCAGAAACAAAGACTTACTATTATCATGTATTTGTCTGACTTAAATCTTATAAGCAGTTAGAAAGTAACCCTTTCTTGTATTATATTCCTGGCCCTGTGCTAGGTATCACGAGGCCAAAGTGTCCTCTCATTTACTCTGATTTAACGACAAGTGTAAGTCTATATTAGGGCAGATACTTCAGATTTACATCAAATTTTCAAAGAGCAGAATTTGTCCCTATTCCTTTAGTAAAATCTTAAACACACACTGATCATTCAGAAGGGAATTATATGTGAAAAATTCCAAATACTAAATGGATGCGTGCCTCCAACATAGCTAATGAAAAGCTAAGTAATTATTTGTAACTGAGAGGAGAAGGGTTGTCACTGAAAGAAGTAATAGACCACCCTGTCAAATTTATTTTATCCTCTGTGTTGGGCAATTGTTTTAATCAGCTGAACCTTTATTGACATTTCTTTATTGACAGAGCTCCGGTAGGAGAAATTTTTCTTTCTTGTCTGCTTAGAGACTCCTACTTGATCTAAAGAGAGAATGCAGTCTGTGGTTTCATGGGCATGCATGAAGACTTCTCTTAATAAGTTACGATCTTTTGACATTTATTTCCTACCTCTCTCCTTCTTGCCTTGATTTGTTTATAATTGTCTGCATCACTCCCAAAACCAGATTAACTCTATAAAATCATAATTTGTAGGCTTGAGCCACACAGCTCCTTGCAGACTCCAGCCTTTCTTGGTTTGATCTCTTTTCAAGTTTTCTGGTCTTTAAGTAAGTGAAAGTATTCAGAGCAAAAAAAGCGAGCAAGTAAATGCTGCAACTTAGAAATTTTCCTTTACATAAGCCTGGTTTACACCTGTAAACTGCAAGGGTGGAGGGTCACTCCGGGTTTGTTCAGCACCTAGGAGAATTAATCCTCCCCCCAGTCTCACTTGTGGCCTTTAGTCTGTATGAGAATACACGTGGTGTCACACACCATAATGACTACCAGTTTGCTTTCCTGCTGTTAGATGTGCCTTTAGTTCTGCTGGCCTCTACCTCTGAATTTCCTGCAACACAGTAACCTTGAGCTTGGCCAGCAAGGGCTGGAGGTCATTGTAGGTCTGAACTAGGGAAGTTTCCTCAACAACAATAGGAGAAATCACATGCCCAAGCCCCCACCGTGAGTTTGTCAGTGCAGCAGCACAGCACTGTGCCAATGGAAAATGGGGTGGGTCTCACACAGTCAGCTGTTCGGGCTTTATAGCCAGCCACAGGGCAATTCCATGCTCACAGCAACCTTTGAGGCACAGAGGCACACCGGGACTGTGAGTCGTGGGACCGTTTTCCAGCTCAGAGGCCCAGATGCGCACTGCAGTCACATCCTGGTTGCTTGACAGGATGCAGCCTGGATGTGTAATGGTCTGCCTTCTCTTCCCTGCCATGCTTCCAGCTTTCCATTCAAAAGAAAACTGGGACTGAGGGCAGGGGAGTGGGTGTTGTGGTGGACTACTGGTTTAGACAGCCATAGTGTGTCTTACGGTTCACCTCAGACTAATAACAACACATTGCAAAGCTTGGCCTGGCACAGTAGAATCGCTGTGGGATGGGCTGTTGCCAACTTCTGAGCACCTGGGACATGCAGACTTGGGCTACGGTGGTGCTTGTGAACCAAATTTCCTTTCCCAGAGAACCACCACGAGGCAACTTCAAGCACCATTTGTTTTACAGCTACTTTTACACTACCAGCAGGGATGAGTTAAGGTGTAATTATTTTGGGAGAGAGAGAGCTGTTTGGGCCAGTACTGACTGATCTGGATGCCTAGTTCTAGGACTTAAGTGGGTCTCTCTGTACAAAAGCCTAATCAGTTTCAAAATACGAAACAACTTAATGTTTCCTTCTCATTTGGCCATAGCTTTATTTTTGCCCCTGTTAACCCAGAATCACATCTTGGCAGCTTGAGTTCATTTATCTTTGAACTGATGGGCCACAGCTGTATGAACTTGGCTGAGGGTAGGTGAAAGCTGCAGCCTATTTCAAAACATTATCTACTTGATGTAAGCAGAAATAGGAGCTCAAGTGGGCTGTTAGATGTGTGTATTGCTGAATGGTTAGAAGAATTGTGCTGTGAAAATATCTGAAATCAGAAACAGTATCTGGGTTAAGATACAGGTTTTGTGACAGCCAGAGGCTACCAGTTGAAAGCTAGGTCTGGCAGAAGTCAGTAGCAAAGCTTTCATTGATTTTGCTGGAACAGGATTTCATCTGTGGAGTGCAAATGAGGAGCCAATGGGACGGCAGTAGCAGAAATGGCAGTAAAAGAGTTGTGGTGAAGTTGGGTATGATGCTGGATGTTTTGTGTGGAGAAACAAAATTATAAATCTACAATATGAACTTGATGAGAAAGTTAAAGTGGTCAAGAGGTGGCTACATGCTTTGTTGAAAAGCTGTGAGATAACATCATGGGAGTTGATGAGAGTATGACCTAGGTTCTGGCCATTGGGAGTACCTCTCTCCCACAGAGAGCTCACAGCTGCTTCACGTTACTGACTAATACGGACTCCTAAGGGGAGAGATGCCTCACAAATTACTTGTTGTGAGAGCACAACAGCATGGTTCAAACTCCCAGAGGACTTCAGGTTACAGTTCTATAACTGTGCTAAAGTCCATTGAACTGATTGCTTAAGCCAGAAGTAACCTTGGCTGATGACTAGCTCCCTTGTATGCTGTAGAAATCCTACCTTGTAAACATCCGTAGACTTCGTACCCACCAAGGCAGCCCCCCTGGTCCCTCAGTAGTAAGAACATCAAGGCACACATTCCTACCCTGTAAGAACTGGTTCGGCAGAAGGCAGCACGCAAGAAATCTTTTTTCTGTTTAAACAGCACATCCTTGGGTGCTATGAACAACTCGTGAATCGTAACATTATCATTTCTCCTCTCCTCCACTGTTCTTAAATGGAGATATTCAATGCTAATAGAACTTGAAAGTAGCAAGGGAAGCTTTTGTTTGCACATTTAATAAGTACTTCTCTTTTTGAAGATCATATTTTATAAGGATTCTTTCTGTGCATTTTTCTTATGACTCTAGAGAAGGCCTGGGTGGATAAAGAAATCTATCTCCCTTTTAGGTGCTGGGTTCCAGAAACAGATGTGAATTGTGTTCTGTGGCCAATTCATGTTGATTTTTTTATTGTTACAGCAGTTGGGTCAAAAAATAATGGGACTAATGAAGGCAGTTGAGACAGCAAGCCTGTGGAAGTAGGGAGCATGCAAGCAGCAAATGTGAATTTCACTGAACTGAACTGATTTTATACAGCAAAAGCTTGGTAGATAGTACCCTCTTTGTTCCACAAAGAATAATGCACCCCTCTGAGCCTTGCTGTTGCAAGAAGTAAGCAAAATTTGAAGAGATGCCAGCCGTTTAGCCTCGCCTGCTTAATCTTTGTGTGTTTGGAAATCCTGTGGAAGTCAGGGCTCCTCCAGCCCAAGTGGAGACCACAACAAGTATCTGAGCATCTTCTGTGTCCCTGCAGGGAGATCTAGCAGATATGGACACACAAGCCTTTGCCAGCAGAGACAAAGAAGGGCTTTGACCCTCTGTAGAAGCACTAGAACTGTGTCCACTTTAAATGCTGTTTCTGTTGAAAGGCTCTTGGAATTTGGAGCCTTTTGCAGGACCTAAATGCAGGAATCCAGTGAGGCCCTCGCTCTTTTTATTCCCTCTGCCTCTACTGGAGTTCGTCCAGGCTTGTCACAAGCTGGAACTGTCTCTCCTAATTTTGGCAGCAAGAAGGTGGATCTTTTTGGGTAGCCCTCTTGATCTAATGAAACACAAAATGCAGAGGTGCCTAGGGCTAAGAACAGAGTTTTCATGCTCAAGGAAAATACAAAGTTTCTGGTCTTAGGAACAAACCTGCATGGGAAGGATCTGGAAGTAGCCTGTTGCCCAGTGGTGTGGAAATGTGTGTGGTGGACAGGCTGCACTGAGCATCGGGGGATGCGGCAGCTGCTGTGCCTGGCATGCACACACAGGTGCTATAGAGGCTCCTCTGTGCTCCTCACAGTTCCAGGAACTGGAGGAAAAGCAGCCAGGAGGAGCAAAGAGAACACAGACTGAATAATCAGGAAAAGAAGATAAACTGTTCTGAGTGGCAGCTGGTTTTTAGAGAACAGGCTGTGTAAATACCCGAAGGGCCTTGTGCATCATCCCTGGCAATCTAGTCCCCAGAGAGGGTCTCAGCTGGGTCACCGTGCCACTCCACACTGGAGGTATGTTTACTTCTGCACAGCCTTCAGTGTTTCCTGTGAGAACATTCCTGTGCTCATAACCAATATATGCCGACCTTCTAACAAGCAGTGTTTCCTTTCTGTGTCTATACACATCTGTCCGTGCCAGAAAAAGCTTCCAGATAAATTATTTACTGCTCATGCTCTTCTAAGCATGGAAGGCAGAGGTGCAGTCCAATCCAGCTTTTCCCAGCATTGAGTGGGGAGACCAGCCACAAATAACAGGATTCTTCATTTTGTCTTCCATGCATAGGTGACATACAGTGTAGTTTCTCCACCTGTATGTTCTTATACTGGAAGGAGTTTGTAGGAAAAACTTGCCTGAGAAAATTTCCGGCATCGCATGTACTGACAGCCCTACACTGATAGTGTTGCAGTGGTCGGAATGAGTGACTTCTGGAAGAGGAATGCAGCTTGCCAGCACAGTGAAGTTTCGCTGCCTGCTGTTAATGTTGCTTCTGGCTGTAATTGTGCAAACCATTATTCAATGAATATTTAACAAAAGGTATCACCAGTTTGCCTTTCTCATTTACCCTTAGGTCCATTTTGTGTCTGCTATGTCCCTTCTTTTTCTTTTCATCCTTTGCCATGTTTCCCTCCCCTCTCTCTGTCCCTCCCCTGGATCTCCATCGACGTGTCTTGTTACGTTCATTCCCTGTAATTCATTTGTACTGGTAGACTTGCCAGTGCTGGAGGCCCACCGCAGTTTTGGCACTGGCTTTGGCATGATCTCCAGTGATCTTGACAAAAGAGCTGACCCCATCCCGGAGCTGTGGGTTTCCTTATGGGGCTTTGCAGAGGCCCCACAGAGCAGGGATGGCCGAAGGGGAGGAACAGCTGAAACGATTTACTATCAAACCGTTGCTTTGTACAAGCTGAGGTTTGGATCAGATGACCAGTGCTGTTGAAGCAGTGCCTAGGTGCTTTCTGGCCCTGCATGGCGCTTGGGCTGTAGTTGTAGCAGAGACATTTGGTCTTGCACCAACCAAATCCTTGGTCGCTCTTCCACTGTCCCTAGGCTGCAGTTCCGCCATCCTCTTTCACACTTCTGGTACCTGTCATCACCCAACACCTGGTTCAGCAAAGGAGCTGTCTGACAGAAAACTCCCAGTGACTGATTTACTCTAGGAAATTAATACATAAGAAACCCTTCCTAGCACGGTCTACACCAACGGCCTGTCAAGCATACTGCAGTGCGTTAGGCATGCTGTGCTTACTCCCTGACACAGACAATGTCCCTGCTCTAAGAAACTGTCAGTCTGATTTAGAAATGAAAAATGGCAATAGAGAGTAAGGAAGAAGAGAGATGTCCTTCATGGCAGGGATCTGCCCTGTCTCCAAAGCACGCACATTACTTAGTGTTTATTTCATGCAGGGGAAAGGAAATGGAGATTAACTGTTGTCTTCACTCTGCAAGTGAGAGGCAGGTAGTAGAAACAAACCAGAGAGTGGAAAACAAATGTAAAGAAACAGCTTGGACATTCAGAAAAGGAAGCGAAAGGGACTAGGGACTAACGGCATGGTGACTCCTGGGATCTACTGCTGAAATTACTGTCCCACTCCTTAGTTCTCTATCTAAGACCCACACAGTGTCAGTTAAGGACCTGAGTCATCCTCTTGTTTATTGGCTGTTGATGGTGCCCACAGGCTCTAAATGAGAACAGATAATTACTTGCATTTACTGCAGTACCGGGGAACTTCTGCAGCGGATCAGAATCTAACTGTTCTAGGAATAATACAAACAGAAAACACTGAAGCACAGAAAAAGCAAAGTCCCTTTCAGTCTAAGTAGATGAAAGAAAGAGCTGGAAAGCATTATCACCTCCTTTTCATGGATAGGAACTAGAGCATTAAGAGATCAAATAACCTGCCCAAAGTCATAGGAAGGGTGAGCCAGGAAGTGAACCCAATCCGTCATGAGCCCTCGCTTGCAATCCCATCTCTTTGCATAAGAACTCTGCTCCACCTGTGTAGGGAATGTGGTCACTTAGCTAACAGGCAATAGTCTGAAAGGGGCATAGATCTCCCATTTTAGGATGCAAGTTAGTTTTAATAAGGTATAAGAACTAAACTTTGGGATTTCTGTAAGAACTGATGCTGCTAATGACTGGCTACTCAATTCCATGGACCCATAAGAAGGACTCAATCAGATTATCTCTATGTTTATACTCACTTGCATTTGTGACTTGCCTAAATCTAACAACTTACAGGAGGTGCAATAACCACCTAAATGCTAAGGACATTGTTTTGGAACAGGAAAACCAGAGAACTAAAGACTTGGAACAAAAATCTGGTTTGTGCTATCCTATCTATTTTCAATGGAGATTGTCCTGAATATCCTCTTGAAGAAATCCCATCTGGAAGCTGCTGGGGAATGAAAAAGACAGCTTGTTTTTCCACGGGCTGAAGTGGTTGCAGCCACTTCTTGTGTTGCAGGTGGGCAGCGGGCACGCAGCTGGTGGCTCCTGTGAGCCCATCAATTTGCCACTGTCATCACAGCTGCTGGAGATCCATTCCTGTATCCTGCCCTCTGTAAACAGCAGCTCATAACCACAGAGCACCAAGTGTCTCTGGTCCAGCATCAGCTCAGGGAGCCAGAGAGCTGCTTGCTGAAAGCTGCCTTCTGTTTGCTTGCAGACGTGTCAATATTTACTGAGTGAGGCTCCACTTTTGCCCAGCTGGAGCATGACAGCTTTGCCACTCTTGCACTCAGTGGCCCTATCTCCCAGCATTAACATCAGGAGGTGATGAGTGACCAGGCTGGCCTGATAAATGAGAAGAGATCTGCAAACAGAGAAGAGCAAACACTTCCTGGGGGGCTCAGGACATCTGCTGAGAAAGATGTTCTTTTTTGCAAGGATCAGGTAGCATATGCTGTTGTATCAGGAGAGACACAGAAAGGTGCTGTTGGTGGTGTTGGGTGCTGGGGAAGTCCCATCTGTGAGCAGGGGTACGCAGTGAGCTATTCAGGTGGCCCTGCAGGGAAGGCACGGTGCACTCTCAGAGCTGTAGCCGTGTCGCTGGGCTTTCAGCATAGCCCTGTGAGCGCAGAAGCCTGGAGCGTGCAGCAAGGAGAGGGGACAGACAGTCCAAGAGGTGCACCGGCAAGGTTGACCCCCTCTCCTGTTTCTGACTATATAGGAGATGGGGAAGGCAGGACACAGGACACACTTGCAGGAAAAGCTGCAAGGCAATTTAAGGAAAAAAAAAAAATAATGCTGGAAGGCAATGAGCTCCACTGCACGGTTACAGCTGCAGTTCCTCAGTTACCAAACATGTATGAGTGAGCCATTACATGCAAATAAAAATCAAGAGGCCAGTTTCACCCATTAAGTCTTCAAGCTTAATTCTCTGGGATTTCACAGCTATTTGCAGATACTGTAGTGGTGGGCACATTACAATTAATTGTTTGAATTTGGCTGGAGCTTGCTGGCATGTTCTGCTCTGCATTAGGCGGACAATAGCTCCCAGTGGTAGGCACTGGCAGAAGTAAGGGATCACTAAACAGTGAAAAGGGCTTAGAAATATTGAGGGAGAATATTTAAAAAGAGAATAAACTGTTCAATTTGGGCTGTTTCTTCTTGGTTAGTGGTTTTTTTCATCCCTCTAGAGAAAGACATTTAAATGACTGAAGACTGGGCCTTTTTGTACTAAGTGACACAGGAGCACAAGTTCCTCAGAAGTTGGCTGACGTACCTTTAAACATCTATTAGAGATGTCAGTGTGAGTGGCAGCATTTCTGTGCAGATTCAGAAAAAAAGAGAGGCTGGGCAAGGAGGATATGAGGAGAGGGAGTCCAGCCATTATATGAGTAAGTGGTGGCTTGATACAGCAGAGTGCAGAGTAAGGGAGGCAGGGATAGAGAGAGTATTGAAAGGAAGGCTATGGACAATGAAAGGAAGGCAGGGAAAAGATACAAAAATGGGGAATAATGTGGCTTATGCACTAAGTGAAAAAAATGAGTTTTAGCAGCTGAACTGTGTATAGAATCAGGCAGTGTCAGTAACCCATTCTGGCTTTTCTGATGGGCAAGCTTTGCACCACGGGAGGTTTAACCTGGTTTGGGACTAATGATCCAGTGGTTCAGATCTCCTTTCTCATTATGGATTGGATGGTTCACCTCAGCGGGGCCCAGCATTCCACAGTTAAATGCTCATGCCTTATGATGACAAGGATTCATTTAAATGAATTTTTACAGAAAGGGCACCCCATGAAACAAGCTGCCACAGCAGAAAAGGGTACCCGCAGTGCCATACTTGGTACTGTCCTCTGAAGAGCAATGCAAGACTGCAAAGATCCCAGCCTTGCTACCCTGAGCTAGCAGAGCCTGAGTCAGACAGCAGCTGCCCAGGGCTGCCTCCCAGCAGTAGGGTGGGCAAGATCAGCCAACATGGGTTCCCCTTTAATCTCTTGTTCCTTTACGTTTTGCTGTAGCACTTTTGTGTGTAATGAAATGAATTGCATGCTCTGGCACATCCCCAGCCACTCTCCTGGACAGTGGTTCCTCCGGCACGCAGTGCTGCTGGGAGTGAAGAGCTCTCGGAGGCTGGGATGCGTCAGGAGACAGCGCAGGCTACAGACTCAAGTGTGTTCCTGATGGCCCAGCTCCTCCTGCCCCACCAGATCCAGCAGGAGTCCCAGGGCTTACCAGACCCCGTGAGGAAGAGGCTGAACTGTGTAAGTCAGCTCCCCTTCATGTCACGGCTTCCAGCTGTTTTGATTACAAGGGGTTTGTGTCAGGACAACCTCCAGGGCTTCCTTTCACTCACACCCCATTATGCAGTTAGTGTCTGCGCCTGCAGGGTCTGCTCGCCTGGAGCTACTGACACTTTTAACCTCAGGCTTATGCATTGAACTGAACATACTCAGTTGTGTTAGGAGAAATGGAAAGAGGGGAATAATATACTAACAGTCTTCCACAAAGGTCTTGCTTCCACCGCTACCTCCAGAAGTTCACTGTGACCCTGGGAAGGGAGCCAAAGACATTCTCCCGCTGAGAAAAGCAGTCACGGATACTCTGTGGTGTCTTTCTCCATTTAACCCCCTGCTGAAGGAACTCACAAAGCAGCATCCAGGGCAGCAGCCTGGAGTGTGAAGGCTTGTGATACAAAGGATTTAGACAGACTTCAGGAGGGGAGGTGCTTTTCTCTGCAAAGAATGTATGAAACTCTAGATAACTTCCTTCTGCCTTGGTGGTTGATGGTGTCCTGCAACTCCTGCAGGTCAGGAAGCATAGGAGGATAGTATTAACTGTCTTCCACCTCTGGGCCTTTCAAAACATGAGGGCCAGGATCCATGCAAATGCCTGTCATCCAGGAAATCACCAGCCAGAGGAACGCACACAGAACTGAACTTAGCTGAAGCAGTGAGGCACCAGCTTCTGCACGACAGCGTGCCGCACTCAGAAGCAGTAATGATGGCAATATTGCGCATGGAAGAGCAGTTCAGATGGAAAAGGGATGTCAGGAATACACAATGGGACAGATAATGGAGGCTAGCAACCCCAGAGCAGCTCCAAAGGATTGTGAAATGACCCTTTTCCATGTCCAGCTGTAAGACAAACTGGCTGGATCTATATTCCCAAAACTCAGAGCAAGGGAGGATGAATGAAGCATGAGGCCTCCAAGCCTAAGAGGAAATCTGCTCTTTCAGATTTCCTAGACCAACATAATTTCACACTGGCAAGTGTCTTTGCTTTGGTGGACGCATTCTCCTCCTCTTGAAGTCAAAAAGGGGTAGTGTGGGACAACAGCACTCTGCAGCTAAAGTAAAAGAGTGAAAAAACACCTGGAAAGCTGTGCTGCTGCCCTCCTGTGCTGATTCTGGCTGGGATAGGGTTAATTTTCTTCATAGTAGCTAGCATGGGCTATGTTTTGTATTTGTGCTGAAAACGGTGTTGACAATACAGAGGTGTGTTCGTTACTGCTGAGCAGGGCGTACACAGCGCCAGGGGCTGTTCCGCTCCTCACACTGCTCCACCAGCGAGCAGGCTGGGAGTGCACAAGAAGCTGGGGGGGGACGCAGGCAGGACGGTTGACCCCAACTGGCCAAAGGGATACTCCCTACCGTGTGACATCATGCTCAGCATGTAAAGCTGGGGGAAGAAGAAGGAAGGGGGGATGTTTGGAGTTATGGCATTTATCTTCCCAAGTAGCCGTTACGGGTGATGGAGCCCAGCTTTCCTGGGGATGGCCGAACACCTGCCTGCGGTGGGAACTGGTGAATGAATTCCTTGGTTTGCTTTGCCTGCGTGTGTGGCTTTTGCTTCACCTGTTAAGCTGTCTTTATATCAGGCCACGAGTTTTCTCACTTTTACTCTTCCAGTTCTCTCTCCCATCCTGATGCCGGGAGAGTGAGCGAGCAGCTGTGTGGGGCTGAGCTGCCAGCAGAGGTTAAACCACGGCACCTGCTCATGCGTCCAAGAGGCAGGAGCCAGCAATGGCCGTGACCTGTTGGTGATGCACCAGTGGATATTTGGACACCTTTTCCTGTCCCCATCTCTGTGCTAGAGGGAGGATTCTGGACTTTCTCACACCTCCTCCCTCAGGGTCTGTGCAGCAGGGGGGGTTGTTATGGCTGGGGAGCACATACAGGTGTGGAAGCTATTGCTGTTCCACAGGTCATTGTTCAAGGACGCGATCCTTTTTTTTCTTTCAGCCTCACAACAGCTTTATTTTCCAGAAGCCCTGAAAACAGGATGTGATGAAATCAAACGAACCTCACTGACTGCTTCTCCCAGGAAAACAGCCTATGGGCAAGGACCCTACAAAGCCAGGAAGGAACTGCCAGGAAAAAACAAAACAGTCTCCTAGCAGTGACTTCCCCTCCAGCTAGGGAAGCCTCTGCCATGCCTTCCATAACAAAATAGTTTGTATCTCCCTCTTCATGTCACTGCACAGGTCAGGTACTTGAATGCATTGCCAGATACCTTTGTATGTTGCTTTGCAACAGTGGAACCTATGAGTAGAAGATACTAGAAACCAACACGGCGCCATAAGCACTTCAGTACTGGTCTCCTTTCCCCTTCTCATCCTCAACTCAGACATACCCCGTTTGGGAGCCTGCAGAGGGTGCTGGTAAAGAACAGATAGGGCTTTATGTTGCCACAAAAGCCATGAGTTAGTGCCCTCTATTGGAAAATCACTTTTTTTTTTTTCCTAACATCTTCTCACTTTGCAGGATAGGGACCTGTCTTACGGGTTTATGTGCTCCGCCGGCTCCCAGCTGCTGTGCCACGGAGGCAGGAAAGCCTTTGAGGCACAGAGCTGCCCGCACCAACTACCCAGAAGACAGAAAGAGAAATTTGTCCTCTTTCCTGAGAACCAGTGGTTCTCAAAACAAATGAACACTCGCTTGGTTTGCTTTTGCTTAAACAGAGATCCAGGCTTGAATCAGAATTAGTCAAAGCAAAAGCTGTTTGCTCTTTGATCATTAATCTTGAACAGGAACCTGAAAACAGTGGATGGTAGGGATAATGCTCTAGCAGAGATGGTGCATTAGTCTGCCTCCAGGGTCTGAGATAGGCTGATGTATTTGAGTGTTAACTCCTCGTTCTCAGGGAAAAATATTGCTGCAGACTGTAGGAAAAGGATCTGGCTAGCCATATTTACAAATAAGCCTTCTAAGAGGAGACAAGAGATTTGCCAATCTTTTTTTTTTTTTTTTTTTTTTTAAAGGCCTGTCATCATTGGTGCAGTTCAGTCCTATAATGGGACTGTTAGAAGAATTAGGATTTTCTTTCTTAAGTAGGGGATCTGTGAAGGGAAGGAGGAGTTGCTGTCTTTTATTGCTTTCCGTTTGGAGTAGTTACTTGAGCTTGGTTTGCTTCCCAAATTTTCAGGCTCCATCACACTTAGGGCATGCCTACCACAGCATCAGTGTTTAACTGCAGCGTAGCAACTGTATTTAAACTCTTAACAAGGATGAAGTAACAGCAAGACAGACTTCAGGAAGGCCAGTCAAGTCTAGTCAGGGGCTTGAGCAAGCTTGTTAGACCACACTGCAGCTGGCATCCCAATGACCTGGAGCTAGATGAGTCTGCTGGTGTAGCATTCCCTTCTCCAATTGCATTTTAAATAAGAAACATCTTGTGGATCCTTCTGCAAAGTCCTGATGTATAACAGGGCACTCCACATGCTGGACAGGTCCAGAACTGCTCCTTTTCCAGGGCTCTCCAGTGGCCCCAGATCACCCTGAAGTTTTTGGCTCTGTGCTTTTTAAGCAAATGAAACCCAAACCCACGCAGGGAGCTCTGCACAAAAAGCTCATTTTCATGCTGGCATGTTCCAGGGCCTGGTGTGGTCCCATCACTGCCTAAAGGAGGTAGATGGAGGGACAGAAAGGGAAGAAAAGGAGAGCCTGATATGGGGAGGTTTGAATTTGAGTGCCAGGTGGGTGATTGACAGCTGGCAGAGGGAAAAGTAGGGGAAGAGATGTCTCTCAGCTATACCAGTGTCCCTCAGACCTCACCAGCAAGGGATACTGAGAGGGGAACAGAGCAGGAAAGCTGGTGCGGTAAGAGTTAGTAACTGCAAAACCTGCACAAAAACACCCACTTGGTGCCACAAGGGAGAAGGATATGGCAGAAGTACGGGCTGGGCTTGGACGAGCAGACAGGAGGTGCCACCCCTGTACTGCCCTGGTTTGTCACACTTGCTTTACTGAGCACTGCTAACCTGGGCAGGCTGGCACCTCCTACCAAATGATGGGTCATGCCTCTGTCTTAGCACCATTTCCTCGCGTTGTGCTTACAGGAACACCCAGAGCCTCCCCTCCCCCTGAACACTGCGTTAAGCTTTTCCCTTCCCGAGCAAAGAACGGATACTAACCTATGCCCAAGTGCCACAGCTTTAGCTCTGCAGCTTAGCTCTGCCTTCAGCCCTGGCACAGCATGATCCTGCCGACTAGGTATGTTCTCGGGTTGCTAAAGCCGCTCTTTGAAGAGGCTCAGGCAGCACCAGGGCTTGCAGTGTCACAGCTCTGCTAGCTTGCCCAGTGCATCCAGCTCACCCTGCCTTATCCCTCTCAGCCCCTTGCTGTGACTCCTTGTGCCTCCCTCCCACCTGGTCAGGCAGCTGGGGAGGGCTGCTTGCCCCGAGGAGGGACCAGGCTGGACGACTTCCATCATGGCCATCCTGTGGACCATTGGAGGTGCTCAGCTGTGTGCACGCTGCACAGTGCCCAGTTCCCAGTCCCCTTGGGTCCCTCCAGCAAAGCCCTTCCAGCCCACAGCTTGCTCCTGGTTCACCTGGACACCTCATCAGCCACTGCCATGAGGCTCTGCCAGTGTTGTGCTATGGTACACAAACCCATGCAGTGAAGAAGCCAAACCTGGACTGCAGGGCAGGCAGGACTTCTCTGTCTCCTCTCTAGACCTCTCTGCACACGTAGGTGGCATTTCACATCGATACTATAAATTCAGCGCTCCCTTCCACTCCCTGTTCTAAGCACCAGCTCAGCGTTTGCACAGGGCAGGATGCCTCCACTACCCTCTCCACCAGAAAAATAATTGTCCAGAATCAGAGCGTATGGTGATGTGTCCCACTGGCTGCCTCCAACCACTGTCATGCCTGATCAAGGGCCCCAACACCTGCCTCCTTGGAAAGGCATGAGAAGGTGAAGTATCCCTGTCCTGAAATCAGTATTGCTCTAGAGCACCCCCACAAATACGTCGCAGGCTGGCAAAGAAGAAAGATCCTTCTTGGGGCCATATGTATTTTGAAAGTTGTGGATGGGGGAGAACAGCTTGGATTTCTTGGGACTTTCTTGAAGGAATGACTTCTCTTTTGTAAATCATTTCTTACTTCGTGGTATCCCTATCTTCCTGCCCACCCAACAGTGGTCTGCTTTACTCACTAGTCATCTCCTGCCTGTCACGTAGACTGTGAGCTGATCTCCATGAGCAAGGGTCTGTGCTCCTGGCCCGCACTGCCCTCACCCTGATCTTTCAGTAGAGAGTCAGAATATGAATACTTCCAATTCACAACCCAGTATCTCACAGGTAGGAAAAATGTAAGAGGAAGAGCAGGCACATTTTCCTTGCCTCATTTCCACCAGTTACTGGTAGTTCTATCTCCCTTTATTACGCTACATAATTTCTCTTCACTCCTCAAACATTTGAAGGCCAGGATCCTGCTCCTACTCAGTCATCCCTTAGGCAAACTAGATTTTGCTTTCGTAACGTTTTTTCTGCATAGTAGCTCCAGCCTCCTAATCATCTTTGTTGCTGTTCTTTGAGCTGTTTCCCAGTCATCACAATTTTTCTGGTAATGGGGTCACTCAAAGTGAGCGCAATATTCCAGGCACAGGAACCCTGTGTGTCCCGTTGCGTCTGTGATGTTGCCCTCAGGTGGTTACTCCAGAGAGAAGATGCAGCTTTAAAGAAACCATCCAGTGTCTTCAGGACAGAGATTTGCAACCGCATGAGAGCTGTGGAATGGATAACTCTGCACTCTTTTAAGTGATGCCTTTGTGCCAGAAACCAGGATTACACTGGCTTTTTCTGGCTCTCCATCCTGAGCTCTAACTCTCCGTGTTTAAAGTGTATTTCACCATGTGGATGCTGCTGTGCTTAAAGAGCAGCAGGAATCATCTCAGCTTCAGTGAGCCACACAAACCTGAATGGAAATCCTAAAACAAGAGGCACAAGAACTGACGGATTTTCACCATCACCAACTTTATTAATACTAATTTTATGATTACAGCTACTTGCCTTGGTGACATTTTTCAGCAATTCTTTTTATCTCAGAATTCTATGCATCATAAAATTACATTTCCTTTCCTTATTACATCAGGTGTTGTGTAACTCCCAGATTATAATCCATGTCAAGTCATGAAGGGTGTTCAGCAGGTGACAAGAGACTTTATTAAAGGTCAAATTAGATATTCATAATGTTAGTCTCTCCCCTGACTCAACTCTTCATAAAGCTAAACTGTCCTGCTCACTCATTCCTTTCTCCTGCTACAGCCTCCACTGTCCCAGTGATTATGGTGCCAGGTTTTTTTCTGCCTTTTCTATTCCTCTCTGCCCTTTTGTTATGGAAGTGACCCTACTTAACACTGATTTCAAAGTGGGGATGCATAGCTGATTTATTTTGGAATTGTTACGGTGATATATACATTCCTGACCTATTTAATACACGACATCTTATTTTGGCTTTGCTTTGCTCTGCACTGAGTTTTCTCTCTCAGCACTGTGCTGTCCACAGAGGTGCCTGGAGTTTTTCCCTGAAATCAGCTCTAACTCAGAATATTTCATTTAAATATTAGGTCAGTGAAATATTTTTTCCAGCTTCCCTTAACTTATATTGGCATACAGAGAGTTCCATCTGCAATCACTTTGTGCCACTTACCCAACTTTTGGTTCATTCCTGCTCCCACTGAAGGCAAATGCCAAAACATGAATTAGATTTCAGAGCAGCAGCCTTTACTAGGGCCTTTTGAAGTTTTTTCCAGTTGTTCTCTATCTTACATAGATTTGGCTGCCTCACTAAACACTTCATCCTCTGGATGTGGTGCAAAAGCAAGCGGTGGTCTCGTCAATGGCACTGAAGATTTCACCATTAAAACCAAATGAGCTGGACTCGATCATTCTTGGCTACCATATGTCTCAGCACTGATCATGGGGGACGTTCCTTCTGCGAGCCTTGCAACTCCTCTCACTGCAACACTGCTAAAAAATAGGTGCTTTCTCCTATGTTTTCTTTCACAACTTCATTTTGTTCCTTGCTTCCTGCAGAACCAGTGCTGGTGCAATCACTGGGTATGTCTATAGATGTGTCCTCTCAGTAACTTTTTGATCTGTTTGCTGATTTCACCAACTTCGGCAAGCAGACATTTCAAAATTAGTTCTGAAAGGTGTTTCTACACATTTCATGAAAAGTGATTTCTTTGGAAGTGCAGGAGTGATTTTATAAACATACCTAAAGGAAACAAAATCTTAGAACAATTCAATTGTTAGAAAGTTTTTGTGTTTGTACTTGCAAAATACAAATTCTTTGTATTTGCAAATAGTAGCTGTATTTTGCAAATACATGTAGGAAACAAGGCTTCATTAGTTACACTGCTTGTGGAACTGCTTATTAATCTTAGGCAAGGATTAATCCTGCAGCTGTTGCTGCCCAGTTTTCTTAACAGCCACTTGCAAAGGGCTTTATCCTTGTACCTTTGGGAAGGGCCAGTCAGTTACGTATCTGGGATTTTGCTTAGAGAAGTCTTTCCAAGAATGCTGAAAAGCTGGAGGAGAAAAAAAAATTACACTTACAGATTTGTTGATAGAATCTTGTTTACCATATTCAGACCAATATCTTAAAATACAATACCTAATTATTTTCCCAATTGTATTTGTGGGTCCTGATATAATGCTCAAGGTCCATAGTGCTGCTTTCTTTAGGTGAGATATCTGCAGTGCTGTTACTACATTATACTCAAACGTCCCTCGTTTTCCAGACTAGATGTTTTTAATGAAAATGAAAATCATATCCTTATGTCAGAAGTTCAGCTGATTCAGTCTTCATTCTCTTAATGCCTCTGGACCTGATGAGTCTCCTCATATTACTGTTGTTGTTGTTATACAATGTAGGCATAACAACTAATAATGGACAGTAGGAAAAACCATAGAGAAATAAATAATTTGGGAAGAAGGCCACAAATACTTCCAAACAGCTAACACAGTTCCCCCAAAAGGGAGGTAATAACGCACAGGATCATTGCAGAAAACTCTCCAAAATTTCCAGTGAACTGAATACATCATGAGACCAACGTCTCAAAAACAGATCTCTTCTTGCATGTTTCTTCAGGCCTGCAAAGGGCAGCTCACACACTCCAGCAGCCCTTCAGCTGCCTGCCATACCGACTGTGGAGCTCCGTGAGCGCCTAATGCTCAGCTGATGGCACTGCAAAACCCATGCTTAGATTTTGGGCTTCTCCTTTTCCCTCCGAAGCCCTTCGTTGTAAGAGCTAGTTTCAGGAAGGTGGCTGTGCAGAGCTCCAGCAGAGCGTGGGACAGAGACAACCCGCCCCACTCTGCAACACAGCTACCCCTCGCAGCCACTGCGCACTCATGCCCACCGAAAGCAAGAACAGGAGTTTTCCAGGGTAAGGATGGAGAAAAGCAGCTTGGGATCTGGCCTGTCGTAATAGCTGCTGTACAGGGATCCTCAGCAGCAATCGTTGTTATTGATAAGGATGGAGATCGTTCTCTAGCATTTCTTTCTGCCTCAGCAAATACTGCTGTTAACTGCTTTTTTAGAGATTTTTTTGTTAAACTAAATAAATCATATGAGTATAGACCCTCTACACATACTAATTTTATATGCAGCCCCTTTGTTGAAGATAAGGCCTTATGTTTCTGCCACCAATGCTTCTTCACTACACTTAATGACAAACACCCAGCATATTCTTTTCCATAAGACATTTATATCTATATTGTCCTACAAATCTTAAGACTAGTCCCTCTCTCAAGTACCTTTGGTCAGCTGGCATCCTTTTTTTTAAAAAAATGATTCTTGCTTTCTTTGCAAGATGATAATTTTTACATGGCTTGGAGCAATGGTTGGCAGGAGATATGCAATGCAATCCTAAGATTTGGTAAAAACAACAAAAATGGGATAACTGAGCAGAGTTGAAAGTTATATCTGTACTGATTGTATGCAGTTTCCTTCTGTATAGAAATTACCTCACGTCTGCTGGGCATCCTGGGTTAGCTAAGCCAAGCCTGCAAGCCTCCACCACACTCACCTACCAAAACTCCACAGTGTGTCCAAGCCCAAAAGGGCTATCCTTCACATTACGTTCCAGGATTAACACTCCTAGCACGCAGCACAGCAGTACCCATATCCTAGAGCACAGAAGGTCTTGTACACCCGACTTTTCAGTCCATGGCCTGGCACAACATGCAGGAGCTATCACATTTTGTGCATCCAGGCTCTGAGCACAAGCCTTCCAGAGCCTGCTGCCTGCCTCCATCACCAATATCCCCAAGATTATCCCTGGGGTATCAGTGACCTAAATACACTGGTTTGGATTTGAAAGTTGCTTTTGTTTTTAATGTCGCTGAGTCTCTAAAACCAGCACGCGTAACAAACTGGCCTATTTCCAAGCAGCGGTTGTGTAATTTTGCTCCCCACCCCCCAGAGATGTTGCCTGCCATTCATTTAATGGGCTCAGTTTCACTGGGAAGTGCCTGGAGGAACCTCTTAGCTCCCTAATTAGCAACAGAAGGGGCCAGTCCTTGCCGGAGGTATCAGTGAAACATTTCTGAGGTCTTCCGACAATAAGGAGACAGAGAAGGGGCCATTTCCAGCTGGGAAAACAGTAACTTCTCTTCAGCATACAGTGCAGAGAAGCAAGAGGACTAAAGAGATGTTAGGGGGAAGGTATATTCAGCAATGAGAATGGGCTTTCCTGCGCAAGAAAGGAGCATTTGTGGAGGGGGAGGAAGAGGGTTGGAGAGATTGTCCTGGGCTCTCCCAAGCTGTTCATTGCTCCTGCAATCCGACTTTTATGTAATATACCATGGAGCAGCACAGAGGCCTCATGGGACTGGCTACCGGTGAGGGCAGGAGCAAGGCGTTGCTGCCCGTCTGCTCTCAGATGTTTGAGCTGGCTCTTGTTAGTAAGATTGAGGAATTAACAGCTTGGAGGTGCTTAGGAGCTCAGTGTTTCCTCCAGGGACGGGATCACTGAGGCTGAGCACAGAGCCCTGCCATTCAGTGCCAGAGTCGACTTTGGTACCAAAACAAATCTCCACCAACCAGTCTGAATGTCCTGAGACCTCACTGGAAAGGTGAAAACTTTGCTTGTCCATTGCAAGTAGGGCGATGTGCTGGGGGGCTTCTCCTTAACCCCAATGGACACAGCCACACGTGGTAAGATCTCCAGTTTTCCCCATCTAATCCCATCTCTGGGCATGGCTTTTTTCATACAATACCAGTTGGAAAGAGTTGCATGTGCAATGGACAGTCCCAGCTTGGACCTGTTGGACCACGGGGACCATTTTCCCTTCAGAAGTCATGCAGGGAAATACAGCATTCAGTGTCTTGGCCTGTAGGAGCAAAGATCCGGCATAACACATGAAATCTTTGTTAGCCTAGGACCTTCCCTTAAAAGCAAAAGGAAGAACATAACGTTCAAAGACAGAGTGATGCCATGGGGCAAGCAGGGTTTCGGGAACCTGGAAGAGCACAGGAGAGATCTGAAGCTTCCAGTTGTCCTGCCCTGAGCAACATCACTGGCCAGCAGCTCACTGGTAGTGGCCACCGACCAGAAAAAAAGAAGAGAGCTGGTCCCTGGTATAAGTCAGGAGACCCATATTCACAAAGATCCCCTGTTAATGAGCACCATTTGCTTTCTTAGTAATGCTTAAGACAGTGAACCTGATCTTGTGCATGCAAAAGGAAAATTACGCAGCAATGCCTTCATGCTGTAAGATGATGGCTTGATGATCTTAAAAGGTCTTTTCCCAACCTCAACCAATTCCATGAATCTATGATTCTGTGAAGGGCAGTGCATTACAGTTGGGGCCATAAATCCCAGCAAGGGCCTTGCAACGGCTCCAAAGGTCAGAATAATCATTTCCAAGTTGCCACAGCATCTCAAGCTATAAAAGAGCTGCGTTCAAAGGTTTTGTGCTCCATTCTTACCCCTGTTCAATAGCCCATTTCATAATGAGAAGTCACCAGCTTTCCTCCCTGTGTTTTCAGGTTTTCAGTATTAATGGCATTGATGAGGTCTTGGATTGTGATTACGTGAAACTGGCACGAGAAACCCATAAAGTCCAAAATAGAAAAAGCCCAAATACACACAAAAAAAAGTGTTATTACTGGGTGCTGCGAGCTCCTCTTTCCCACAAGAGGGTCACCCAGTGTTTGCAGAACTACTGCTTGGCCTTTGGGTGCTTTCTCCAGCAGCAGGTCACACTGTACCCAGCAGTAGCGAACGGGTCTGGAGAGCTGGCAGGTTGTGTTGTGTTTTGGCTCCTCCTGCTTAGTATCCAGCTGTTAAACCAGCTGAAAAAATACATTACGTAACATTTCCATGTCTGTATTTTCTATCATTGCTGCAGGGGGTGATCCTGCAGATCAGTGGACAAGAGCAAGAGAAAAGCCATAGGGAAACAAGCTTTCTGTTAGTATGTGATTTGTGCAATGGGAACATATGAAATCCCTTTAATAAAATGATGCCTGTCGCACAGGGACTGTGGGAATTTTAGACATTTGGAAGTTTAGACAGAGGTGCAATAGTGAGATTCAGTGTATCAAATTTTATTCTCTCTCCTTTTTGGTTGGTTTGTTTTTTTTTTTTTCCCATGCCAGAAGTAGCAGCTGAACCAGCAAAAGCACAGCACTGGGACAGAGGCAGAATTTTTTCTAATAGTGCTCCGAAGGGGCTTTTTAAAAATGGGTTTGCTAAGACGTCTGTCATTAAGAATAAGGGATCCTGCCCCAAATGCAGGGAGATGCTCTGAGACATTTTTGCAGGTCCTTTCCTGTGGGATTCCCCTTTCCATTTTATGAGACATGCATCAAAATCTCGTGGGAGGCAGCCTTGCTGTCTCCAGCAAGCAGTTTCTGCCTGAATTTGTGCATTTTGGCCTCGAGAGGTTGTAAGAGAGGAGGGGAAAAACCCCTTGCATTCCACTGCTGCTGCAATCCCAGGACGGAATTTCCTCTGGGAACCCTTTGATCTCTGCTCACCCAGCACTCACACAAAACTCCTGCACATCCCCTGCATTTCAGTAGATTGGGATCCTGGCATCCCAGCTGTTCCAGATTTATCGGGGGTGAAGGTGGGTGGTGAGGGTGTGCCTTTTTAGCCCCAGGGTATTAGTGGCCTTGGTGTGTCACCTTGTTATCTTAAGTAAAAGCCATTCTGACTTTCCCAAGCTTTTTATACAGAAAGCATGCAACTTCTGTCTTTTCTTTGTAGCTGTAACTAGCTCTGCTGGCTCTTCTCCCACATTCCTGGTATAGATAAATTCACTCACAGCTGTTTTAGCCAGTCCTTCTCCACCCAGCCTTTATGCTTTTTTCCCATGCTAAGTAAGAAACAGAATTTCCTCGAGGTCTCTTTTGTCTACTGACGACAGTCACAGCCTGCAGTACCTCAAACCTGGCTCTTTACAGGGTCCTCAGCTACCTTCCACATGGGTTGTAGTTCTTTCCCTTGTTGCTAATAATTCCCTTGTCTGCTGACTATGTCCCTCTGCAATCAGGGATATCATCTTCAAGAGGCCCTCAAAAGAGCTGGGTTTTGTTTGGGGAAATAGAACCTTAAAGCTAAGTAATCCCAGACGGATGTAACCAAAATAGCTGTGGTGTAGCAATAACTGAACTTTGACCAAATGAAGATTTACAAGCTTTTCTTCCTGATGACTTCTTTTTGATGGCACAGTGGCTGCATATGAAGTCACGGTATGAGACCTAACCATCACAGAGCTCACTGGTGATGGTACTTCGCTTAGAGCGTTGCATGGAGGATAGGAATCATTTTCTCTCACAGTAAGATGTATTTATTCCTGGACTGAAGCACAGCAAGGACACATTTAGGAAAGAGAAGCCTTTACCTAGTAAGATTTTACTAACCAAGAAGGAAATGAAGTCTAAAAATGAGCTAAAACAAAGCATTGATTTCTGTGGAAAATGAAAAGCAACTTTTCCTTTTTTGATTGGGCTGCTGCCGATCACAGGTGCACATGGAATAGAGCCACACGATGCACAGGTCAGAAGGGACACATGGAGGTCAGCTCATCGCAGCTTCTGCTCAGAGCAGGTTCAGGTAGATCAGGTTGCTCAGTGCCTTGTTCCTGTCAAATTTGATTGCCTCTAAGGATGGAGATCCCACATCCTCTCTGGGCCCCTGTCCCAGTTCTGAATACCTCCATGGTGAACTAATTTTTCCTCACATCTAACCAGAATTTCCCTTCTTGCAATTTGCCGTCCATTGCCTTTTGTTCTTGGTCCATTTTTCCTACACTCTCCACTAGGTAGATGCAGACATGCAGTAAGACCCCACCCTTTGCCTTCTCTCCTCCAGGCTGAACAAGCCCAGGTCTCTCTGTCTCTCCTGGTACACCGCATGGCTCCAGCCCCCCAGCAGCCTGGGTGGCCCTGACCACCGAGGGTGGGCAGCCTCACTCCAGCCCTTCCTCTGCCAGCAAGGCCAGCACTGGACATGGCACTCCAGATGTGGGCCCCACAAGTGCTGAAGAGAGCGAAGGATCACCTCGCCCAGCCTGCTGGCTAACAAGCTTGCTATCTAGCCCTGTACGCACCGGCCTTTGCTGCACCTTGTTGGCTCAGGCTCAGCTGAGGACCTCAGGGCCAGGCTCTGCAGAGCTGCTTTCTGTGCATCTGGCGTCCCAGCTGTGCTGATGCACGGAGCTGTTCCCTCCCCGTGCAGGACCTGGCATTTGTCTCTTGCTGAACTTAGTTTGCAAGCGCACGTTTAGGCAATAGGTGGCACTGACGGTTGGTGTAGCTTGCATTGTCACCAGGAGAGTGTCGCTGCGGAAGAGAAAGCCAGCAGAGGAGACACCTGGGGCTGTTTCGCTGGGAGCTGTGGCTAGGCGAGGAGGAGCGGACATGTGGCAGGAGATGCTTCCAAACGCCTGGTGAGATCTCTTTGGCACAGGGAGGAGGGGACTCTAAACAGGGGTCCCCAGGGTTGGGGCAGGAGAAAGGCCCGGTGGGGTCCACCAGGCCATCGGTGGGTGGGAGCATGCAGCTGAGCTTTCCTGAGCATGGGTAGGGAGGGAGGTTTTATAAGGACTGAGCCTTGTTCTGTGCCACTCAGAGAGCTGTTTCTGGGACATGCTGGCTTTGTTAGCAGTTGCCGAGTTTGTGCTGTTGCCGTGCTAACTGTTTCGTGCCTCTGACTCACTAACTCCAGGATGTAAGTGCAGGGGGTTGTTATTACTTGTTGCATAAGCTACTCAGCTCCAGGGAGGTGGAGGCTGACACTGTTTGCTCTTAGAGAGCTCTTGGTCTTCTTTGTCTGGGAGTGGTTTCAGGAGATACTTCCTTAAAAATCACATAGACTGTCTCAGAGATCAATTTACCCCAATTGCCTTCACTACTGCTGGGGTGTCCAGTACAGGCACTGTGTTCTGCATCACAGGTAGCAGTGGGGAAAGGGTACTAGGCAACAGGAAACCCCAGTGGACTTGGTTTTTCATGGAGTTTTCCTGTCCTTTTTAATTTTTTTTTGTCTCAAGGCATCGTAATTTATGACACCAAACAGCTCCTCATCTAGCTGGCAAGGTAACAAGACTTTCTCTGTTGCTTCTAAATTTTGGTAGATTTTAGATTCTGCTTTTCTTGCAAGAGAAATCTACAGGCTAAAAAGAAACCAAACGAGGAATGTTTTCCTTTTTCTTGCGGGCAGATGAGGACCTAAAAGCTTGGTATCCAGTCAGGAGTAGTTGGAAGTAGCAAAGGTACAGCAGCTCACTGAACCTGAACAGGGAAGGGTCCCACAAGCTGCCTCCTCATTGCCAGCCCTGGGCAGGATGAGTACCACGTGGCTGGCATGCATGAGTAACCCCTTGAGCTTGGGAAGTCCCCTGCCAAGGCTGGGCACCTATCGCTACACAGCTGCCAAAGTAAACTATTTACTTGGCTGAAGTAACACAGCCCTCTGTAGGGATGAAACACCGCAAGGACACCTACCCAGTTGTTCAGTGCCTTTTATCTAAATTGTGCTGAAGGCGGGGAATATAATGGTGACAAACTATCCAGCTAAAACACAGCCCAGAAACACTGTCTCTGTTGCCAGCCAGCTGAACAGCTTGTGATCCCATGGCTGCGCGGTAAATGGTGCTGGCAGGGGGATGTTCCTTTACACCATCCCCAAGGGATGGTACCATTCAGACAACACTATCAGACCAAGAATCTTTCCCACCCCACCCCCACCCCCATTTTCTAGGGATGGCACCTTGTCCTGGATCAGGTAAGTGAAATAGCTGCTCTGTGCTGAGGAGTTCACTTTTTATTAGCACCTGGGGCTGGGGCACAGCATAGTCCCTTCCATACCCTGTATGACAAAAAAATCTTCATTCACAGTCTTCTTTGAGCCCCCTGCATAGCCCCAGACAGCTCTGCTATTCCCCAAGGGGAAGCTGGAGAGCTTGAGGCACAGGTCAGGGGGATGGGAAGGGGACACTACATTTAGGACTGATTGCTGAAGGGTTTGAACGGTTTTAAAACATTGCTGTCTGTCTGTTAAATCCAGCTCTGGCGCCTTAGCTCCTACACCTCAAGGAAAGTCTGAAACTTTGCTGTCTAGGTAAGGAAAAAGAGGCACCAGACAGACAAGTTGAGACCTTTACCTATGGCAGCTATGGTGGAGGGCTAGCGTTGCCCTAAAAGATGACTGAATCTGTAGGGGAGCTATGTATGTATGCACAGTCAAGGGGCATGTCTAGCACATCCAGCTGTCTCCAGCAGCTGAAAAACTCTTGTCTCTGCTCCTCAGCCCACTCTGTGCAGGTTTTTATTCCTGAAGCTGTCCAGGTGCTACTATCCATTCACTTCAGTACCTGCCTTAAAAACAGATAGATCCAGATCCTACTGATCCTTGTCTCCCAGGGCACACCTGGTTCATAAGGAGAGGGACAGAGAAGCCTTGTGATTAACAAGTCCTGATCAGCAAAGGCTTAAGGTCCCTAAGAAACACTGGTAGATGTAACCCTGCACACAATCCTGCCTGCGATCTCAAAATAACAGAAACACCCAGCCCCTGCGGACTGCATGGGGTTTGTTACTCACGTCCAACCAATGTGACTACAAGCCTCAGCATAGTCCCTTTACCCTTGACACTTCTGTTGGGCGCAAGACAATTTTATGCCTCCCCAGGTCATTCGAATGTTCTCAGAGGAATGCAGTCCTGGTCCTGTGGCCGCTCTGGGCGTTGGAGGGATGCTGGTTTACTGGCTGAGGTCTAGACACAAGATCTAGACTATTGAAATGGGCAATTGGATGGGGGGGACTCAGATGAAAGACCTCTAAAAGGGAAAGAAGATGAAAGTATCTGTCCCTTCAAGACTGAAACATGCTGACAAAGGAAATTGAGTGCCCGTGCCTGGGAGGTAAGGAGGGGCAGAAAGCTGCGAGGTGGAGCCAGTTCATCACCCCACCTTACTGCTTTGAGGGTGATGCCTTGGGGGCAATAGCCAGCGACAGGGTCCGTTAGATGATGCCTCTGGCTCACTGCCCTTTATGAATGGGATTTGAGCTCCAGATTCACTGCAATGTCTTTACGCTTTCTGAGACCACAGGACTCTCAATGCAACCTGGGGCTGCTCCTGCAGAAAGGCCATTGCTTTGAGCAGCAGAATTTGACAGCAGGTCTGCAGTGGTGGGAATGGGGTGGGGGAGGGCACCGGGATAGCAAAGGGCACCAGTAGGGCAGGACTGAGTGGCTTCCGCAGAGGACAGGGGTTGGAAGGGTGTGAAGAAGGATGGGGTCCTACCTTCTGTCCCTACAAGCCTGTCACTAATTATCTGGCCAACCTAGCAGTCGGTAGCACAGGCTGGAGCTGCTTATTTCTGCTCTCAGCTGGCAGTGCTGGCAAGTTCCTAGTGCCCAAACCCTAAAGCGAGTTAGCAAGGTAAGGCAAGCGTAGAACCCACTACTCCTGGGTGCCCTAGGGGAACTGCTAACCTGTAGAGAATATATTCTCCATATAAATGAATTCAGGAAGTTATACAGAGTATGGCACTGGCTTTCATGAGGGCTTGTGGTGTCCCAGAGAGAGACACAGAAGCCGGTGGAGCCAGGAGAGCCTGTTTCATAGCCTGCTTAGCATAGGGCACATGCAGGCATCTGTCCAGCCTTGCAAGAGCTCCTGTCCGCAGGGACCTGCATTCGCCAGCCTGGAGCAGGCCCGCTAGCACACCGCAGCTGGAAGGGGCTGCCTTCGCTACGGCTTCACCTCCAGCTACCTGCAGAAGTGGTGGCCTACTGAGGAACCCCGTTTGACCGACGCAAGCAAGTGGAAATCCTGAACAAATATCCCCAGTTTCCGAACCACCATTGAAGGTGAGGGGGTCTCTGTGGCGTTGAGCAGGTCCTCACTCTGAAATGCACAGAGAGAATGGGGGGCTTTAAGAGGTTACTCTATTAAGACAACAGTGGTGCATAACAGCTTAATGATGTATCAGTAGTGGAGGCTATGTTATTAGTAACCCTCTATAGATTAAGTTCATTGCACAGTGGTTGATAAGATTAGATCTGCTTGAAGATGGGCTTCATCTGGCTCTGAACCTGCACTAAATTACAACGAGGTTTTTTCTTCTGCTATTGCCTTGAAGCCACCTTGAAAACTGTAAAATTTACCCAGGCCCTGAGGTTGGAATATCCACCACCACCACCCAGTTTTAGCCAGGTGTGGGTTAGCCAGACTTTAGATAAGTGATCTGCAGGTTAAACTTATATCCTGCGCTTACTTTTTTCCATGTTTCTCTTTTTATCACCCACACATTTTGTAATTTTAGTCATGTTTTTGCACGTGTCTTAGCGTGCATTAGCTATTCATTGAAGTGCAGCTGTACTTATATACTGTAAGACCAATTTCTCAGGAGGTGGATGCTCAGTCTCCTGTGACCCCAGTAACTGGGACTGGGATCAATACCTCTGTCTGTAAGTAAAAGATGAGACACAGGTAAAATACCAGGGCATGTCCTTTCAGCTAGGCATCTTCTTGCCATGGGTTGATTGGTGTACCTTCTGCTGTGAATGCTAATCACAGTTTTGCCACCCTCCTTCTTCAGAGTTTGGAACAGAAACTGTGATGGAACTAAGGCTTTAATTTATCTGTCTGGATGTGTGGCAGGGATTGATATCCATTTTTATCCTCGTGAAGCCCTCCTATGTCCCTCACAGTTGAGCTGTTCAACCTCTGCTGATGGTCCACAGGCTGGCCTGGCTCTTCTACGAGTTCTACAAGACCATCGCTCTCTACTCACAGAGCCAGCTGAGCATGGCCTGAAATGAGGGTGACATGGTGTTTGAGGTCAACTGCCCATCCATCCAGGATATGGCTTCTCTGAGGCACCACACCAGAAAGGTGAGCGATGAAAGGCGCTGTTGGAATTGCCAGGTTCTTGGAGCCTCAGTCATCCCTGGCCCTCACAGGGAATGCAGTTTGTGAATGCAGATGGCTTGGCTCTGCACTAACACACATGTGGCTGAGGGCTCTGGGCTGGCTGTGGAGATCTGGAAGGTAATGGGGTAGCTGGAAACCAGGTCCTGCTTTCCACTTTATCCACTTTATCCACTTTCCACTGAATTTCCATCTTGTGTTCACTGTATTGCCAAGGAGCAAGGCAGAGCAGCATAGCACACTGTGCCTTCTACACAGCAGCATAAACAAGTGCCTCTCTGTCAGACCATGATCTTTGGCCAGGGGATGATACACCAAGACAAACAGGTTTCCTCTGTTTCTCTTTACCTACAGGCTTTGACAGCAAAGCAACTGCTCGGAAATTTCATAAGCTGATGAATAGAATTGGGGCCTCCATAGAATACTACCTACAGGGAGAAGACGTGGGGATCTCTTATGAACCATGACAAACACGGCCCAGATGCTGCCACAGTGAGTAGCAAATGGGAATCAGTGAGCAGAGAAGGTTTCTCCAGTTCTTTACCCTACCGTTCTGGCTCAAGCGGTCCCGTGTTCCTGCCTTCTGTTTGCCCTGCCCTCATCATCGCCTTCTGCTTTGTTTTCTCGCAGGGGTATCCCACCACCCCTGTGCATTCAGGTCATATTCACGTGCTTTGCATTGGAACCATGGTTTTGCATTCTCACGCTTTCTAAATTTCATAGAAGTCATAGAAGCATTTAGGTTGGAAAAGGACCTTGAAGATCATTGAGTCCAACCATAAACCTAACACTGCCAAGGGGTCCACTGCTAAACCAGGTCCCTAAGTGCCACATCTACACACCTTTAAATACCTCTACCACTTCCCTGGGCAGCCTGTTCCAATGCTTGACAAACCTTTTAGTGAAGAAATTTTTCCTGATATCCCATCTGAACCTCCCCTGGCTCGACTTGAGGGCCATTGCCTCTCATCCTCTCACTTGTTACCTGGGAAAAAAGTGACCACACCCACCTTGTTACAACCTCCTTTCCTGTAGTTTTAAGAGAGCAAGAAGGTCTCCCCCAAGCCCCCTATCCTCAGACTAAACAAGCCCAGCTTGCCTCAGCGTGTTTCTCATAGGACTTGGTTCTCTAGGAACCCTTCACCAGCTCCGTTGCTCTTCTTTGGACACATCTTTCTTTTAGTGAGAGGCCCAAAACCGGAACACAGTATTCCGAGGTGTCAGCCACACCAGTGCTGGGTACAGAATCACTGCCCTTGTCCTGCTGGCCACGCAATTTCTGACACAAGGCCAGGATGCTGTTGGCCTCCCTTATCTAGGGAAGAGTTGTACAGAGAAAAATGGAGTGCTGTTTGGCTTCTCTTTCACTTGGCATGGAAGGTTAAGCTCTGCTGCATTTTGATTTGAGACCTCAAGGATCATCATTCTACATCAGAAGGAGGATAAATTTAAAATTGGCAGGGAGAAAAGGAAGGAGCTCAGCCTTTCAGCAGCTGATCAGTACCACGAAGTATAGGACTTTCCTGGATGGAGATGGCACCAGCTGTACCATTTTTTAACTCTCCCAAATTTTTTTGGAAATCACGATAAATGTGAAAGGGCTTATGTATTTGGCTTATGTGAAATCTTCTATTACAGCTCCCGTCAGACTTATTTTCTAGAAAATTTGGAAACAGAAAAGTGGGCTTGATTTAACCTTCTATTTGCAGGAGCGGTCCTGGCAAACTGGGACCATGCGCGGCAATCAGTTAGCTGAGAGGAATTGGCTCGAGCTTGTCTAGACAACAATTAACATGATGAGGCAATGTTTTGCAGAGCACAGGGGGGGTGGGAGACGATGGCGCCAAGGGAGTGGGCGCCAAGGAAAGATTACACCTTGGCAGGTTAATTGCTGGTAGTTAACCACCAGATTCGGGGATTGCCTAGTATGCAAGGCTTAGCTTCAAGAACCAATCTGTTTAAAACGCGCAGCTTCTGAAAGTCTATAAAACCTCGTGCTTCTGTACAATAAACTGACATTTGCTTGCATCAAGCTGCGGTGCCAGTCTTTCATTCGCTGCAAATTGGTTGACCCGACTGAGTGCTTTAAGGGATCTAACGTGAAGGGCTCTCGAATCGCCTATCTGAGCGACATGCAGCGAATCCCACAGAACTTTGGAAGTGATCTGCTGGAAAGGAAGCGAGGAGCCGGCAGAAATCCTCCGGAGTTGAGAGGTGAGCTGTGGGAAATCCGTAATGGGGAATCAGGCTTCGTCCCAAAAGAGACGTATATGGACTCATGAAGGGTCTTCTAGTCAGATCAGGGAGTCCGTGCCTCAGTCTCCTCAAATGGTGACCCTATGCGGTGTTCCGAAGCCTTGGAAGAATAAGGAAACGGAAAAAAACAGCTCGTGGAAGAGGGCTGCGTTCCGAGGAGACGGCTTGGCTGAACTTGCTGTCTGGACCAGGCGGACAACCTAAACCCCGAGATAACACCTGTAACTCATCGAGACAGGTGAGCAGCCAAGAAACTTTAGAGACTTTGAAAGAAATGAAAGTGTGTACATAAAGCAGCCAATTGTATGATGCTGCCGCAGAGGAGAGCTCCCGTGTCGGGAATGCATTTAGCATCTTGGTGGCAAATTCTGACTACTCTTGCCAAGTGTGGACTAATTCTACTAACGGTGCTAAACCAGAGGAAGCTGTAAATTCCACCGACAGCGCGACCCTTCTCAAGACACCGTCAACGATGGCGATTCTGTCCACGCCTCCTCTGCCCCCACGAGCTTCTGTCACTGAGTTGCAGCGACCCTCACAACACAGGAGCAAGCACGGGAACAGGACAACTTGGACAGTGGGATCCATGGACACTGATAAACCTTTGATCCAGGTCCGTATAGATCTGGAAAAGGAGCTAGACCTTTCCCCCACCCCCTTGTCTCTCCTGATGCACTGATTGGTATTTTTTGGGGGAGGGTGAAAGGGAGTCCTGGAGGGATTGGTGGCAGGAAATGGCAAGTGAAGACACGTCAGTGATGGGATTTGGGAGTCGCTATGTGCATGTTTAGTATTTTGTCAGACAAATCA